>NC_056735.1:442380616-442450616 GCF_019279795.1 Protopterus annectens | reverse complement strand
CAGCCAAAACTCCCTCCCCACTAAATGCTGAACCAACACCCCTGACCAAACTGCCAATGCTTTTAACTCCTTCTTTACTGAAACCATTCAATCTCTTGCAAGTCAACTGAACAATAATAACTTCTACCCTCCAAACAATCTAGCAAACTCTTCTTACAACTTCTCTCTACAGCCTGTCTCTACCTCTTTCATCCACAGACTTATCCTCAAACTGAAATCCTGTACCCCCTCTGCTGACAAGCTTCCCTCCCTTTTTCTGCAAAAGGCAGCCAAAGAAATTGCTTACCCAATAACTATACTCATAAATAGAACCATCCAAGAAGGAACTATCCCTGACATCTGGAAAGTCTCTCATATTATCCCACTACACAAAGGCGGTAACTCTATCGACTATTCTAACTTTAGACCAATTGCACTTCTCTCACCTTTAGCAAAGATTATGGAGAATTGTATTCATCAACAACTTGTTCAATATCTCTCCCTACACAATATTATAGCTAACTGTCAACATGGTTTTAGACCCCACCATAGCACCACCACTGCCCTCCTTTCCTTTGTTGATACTATCAACAGCAATTGCAATAATAACCTTTTCTCTTCCGCACTATTCATTGACCTTTCAAAAGCTTTTGACATGGTTAACCACTCTTCTTTAATTAATATTCTGGAATCCCTCTCATTTGATAAACTTACCATAAAATGGTTTAGTTCATATCTCAGCAACAGACAACAAGCCGTTCTCTGGGACAACCACATTTCCTCCTTATTACCCATTTCTATTGGAGTCCCTCAGGGCTCTATTCTTGGCCCACTTCTCTTCTCCCTCTTTATTAATGATCTCCACTCTGTTATTCTTCAAGCCACCTGTGTTCAATATGCTGACGACTCCACAATTATTTGTTCAGCAACCTCCTCTTCTGACCTAATCACACTAACCCAAAATATCTTCAACACAGTAGAAACAATGGTTTACTAGACGATACCTCCTCCTTAATGCTAAAAAAACTAAACTTCTCCTCTTCACCCCCACCAGTCGTACCTCCCCACTACATTTCACCATCCTGTCTAACAACAATACTGTTATCTCTCCAGACGCTACAACTAAACTGCTAGGAATAACCATTGATAACAATCTCTCTTTTGATCAACACATCAACAACACCATCAAATCTGTAAACAGAAAGATTGGATCCTTATACCGGATCAAACCATTTCTCACCCCATCAGCTAGAGCTACTATTGCCCACTCCTATTTTATATCCACTCTCTTTTATGCCTCTCCTATCTTCACTAACCTCAAGAAATCTAACCTAAACAAACTAGCAACTTGCTACAATAACATTGCCCGCTTCGCCACTGGCAACCCCTTCAGAACCCATCACTGCCTTAATTTGAAACATCTAGGCTGGCTAGAACTACAAAACTATCTTACACTCACACAACTCACTATTGCCAACAAAATTTTGTACCAACCTGATAACACCCCTATTCTTTCACAGCTTTTACCCCCTTATAACAATCTTGCCTCCCTTCTCTCCTCTTCTAAACTCTTGACCAAACCTATAAAAGCTCACAACTTAGCTGATGACTCTCTATTCACTAATACCGCAGGCCGAGTATGGAATTTACTACCTAGGGATATAACTCTAATCACATCCCTACCCCTCTTCAAACAACAAATCAAACTGTACTTCCAAAATCACTGGCTTTGCTCATGTACTACACCTGACTAACTTCTCTCCTCCCCTCTCCTGACCTTTAACCTTACCTTGTGCTTATTACCTAGCATATACCTTTCCTTTCCCTTGAAGTCACTCTATGCTCTGACCTATTTGTCTAACCTCTCCCATATCCTCTTGTTTGTCTTTCTTTTTTCTCTCATTTCTTGACTACTGTCTCTTCGCTCTCTTCTTACTTTACATTTTTCCTCCTTCTTCTCCTCCCACTTGCATTTTTTTTTTCTTATTGTAGTAGGAGCCATATGGCATAGGCTGTTTGTAATTAGTAAGAAGCCTTGAAACTGTCCTATCTCTAGTCAGGACTTTTAATGATGGTGTGCCTTAATTTTTGTTAATTTTATCACCAAGTTTTATTATTACCAATTTTTATTTGTTTTATTACTAATGTTGTCTTACTTTTATTCTATGTGTTTATTAATAATATGTCTCATTGTTATGTTCTATGTGGAGCTTTTCTCCCCAGGCCTCTACTGAAAATGGAAGTATATCGAGCTAGACTAGCCCGGTCAACAAATGTAAAATAAAAATAAATAAATAAATATCCAGATACTTCCTGTTACCAGACAGGTCCTTGCTTTTCAGTGCAGAATTAATAAAAAATATTTTACTTTGTTATCTAGTGTACTGAGGAATAAGGATATTATACTGCACTAGGGGAGCTATGTTAATTTTTAGTGAACCATAGTTTGGTAATAGCATAATTTAGGAGCATGAATTAACATGGTGCATATCAAATTAGACTTTTATTTATGTGATTAATATAGTTACTCTACATGTATTGCTACTAATGAACCACTACACAATGTTAACACAACTTGACATCTAATTATTGCTATATAATATTCAAGATATGGTTGGAACCCAACTCAACACTCTCTCAAGGAAAAGGGGTTGGCACTGACCTTTAGTATTTACACCCTTTTAGCTAAACCTTAAGTCCTGAGTTACTAATTCACCTTGAGATGGCAAAATCATTTTTAGATATTCCATCAATATATCTGTGGGCCAGTTACATAAATATACAAAACTAACTAATTATAGATTAAGGAGTTTAGTATATCTGCATCTTTGTTGTTATTTGGTTTAATTACAGTTATACCTAAGTGTATCTCTTATTTTACATATATATATATATATATATATATATATATATATATATATATATATATATATATATATATATATATATATATATATATCTTAGTGCTTGTTTGTTGAGGCATTGTTTAAGGTCTGTTCATTAGTATTATAATAGTTTGTAGAGACAAAAAGTATACAGGATGTTGTAAGACTGCTGTGGAGTTCAAAAAAAAAAAAAATATATATATATATATATAGATAGATAGATCAATAGATCAATAGACTATATATATATATATATATATATATATATATATATATATATATATATATATATATATATATATATATATATATATATATATATATACACACACACACACACACACACACACACACACACACACGCACATACACACACACACATATAGATAAACAGATATCTTCATAATACACAATTTTGTTAGAAGTAAAAGGTGAACTCTTACTAGCTTTATGGATTAGGAGATAATATATTACTTTAGATGATTATTGATTCTAATGTTAATACATCTAATTATATACTATTAAAGATATTAGTGTTAAATGTTGAGTGTGATTTAATTATTCATTCTCTGATATCATTATGTTATAATTAGGAAGTAGTGGCATCTGTTTTGTTTGTTGGTAGTGAAATGGGTCAGTTAGTGAGTGGTTTGTATGGGTTTATAATAAATGCTTAAAGAGGCATTCCATCGAACACCTCTTCACTGACACTTATCAACCTCACTAAACCACAAATGTTCAAAACAGCAATTACTTTCCCTGGGAAAGAACTCACTTGCACTAAAAACACATACACACAAAAGTAGGGAGCTTCGTCCCCCACACCCCCCAACATGGGGAGCTGTACCCATCCTCACACCTCCTAACTAAATATACCAACTCCGAGATCACATTACAGTGGGATAAAGGGCAATGTCATGGCCCAGGCCAAGTGACTTTTTTTCCCTGGGAAAATAATCGCTGACCTGAGCCTTCACTATGTTCGGAGTTCAGTCTATATGTGCCTGCAAAATGGCAGTTGCTGTAATACCATTTTTCTGATCTAATATAGAGCCAGTTTGTATGATTTTATCATCAAACAAGGACTTTTTTATTCCATGAAAAAGGGTTTGAATGTTTCAAACTTTGAAATTTTGATTTCAATCTTATTTTAATTTCCATAACAAAAATCTTCAGTATATTTTTTATTCTTTACACTAAACCATCATCTATCAAGTTTAAAGATTCTTTTTTTCATATGTCTGTTTTTAATTGCCTCTCATTAAATATTAATGGACTTAATAGCCCTTTGAAGAGTTGTAGTTTAAATAAATACTTAAATTTACACAAAGCTCCATAATCTTCTTACAGAAAACACATTTATTAACTGTAGATGTGGATAGATTGTTGTTGAAAGATTATTCAGTTCTGGTGGGCTCTCATTTTAATTTGAAAAAAAGAGGCACTCTGATACTTTGGAGAAACTCATTACCTATGCATATAGTATTAAATATCTTTTGTGATAAGAATGGTATGTTTGGGGTTTATGGTATTAGAATTAAATACACAACATTATACTTATATGAATACCTATTGGAATCCTGGAATTGAAGCTAAGTTTGCAAAGAAGCATCTAGACTTTTAACGTTATATGCAAAAGGTGAATCGATAATTGCAGGAGGGTTTATTTGGATTTTGTTTAGCAAGGAAACTACAAATGGCAGAAAAGCCAGATTGTCCTCAATTGCTAAACATTTAGAGCATTTTGTTACTGATTTAAATATGTGTGATATATTCGATTTAAAGTCAACAAAAGTTTTTAGCTATGCAAATTATTCATATAGATTTGGCCCCCAAACTAATATCAAAGTTTTTACTTCAAGTGGTTTATATGCTAAAATCAAAGATGTATTCCCTCACTGGTAAGATCAGACCATAAACTAATCTCACTGGATATTCACATCCGACCCCACCTCCTGCCTAGAAAACCACAGTGAAAAACTTCTCTAAAGCAAATTTCACACTCCTCAAAACCGAGGTGGAATCCTTCAAAGCCCCCGGGCCTGTGGAAAATATGGCCCAGACCGCAGAATCCTTTATAAATGCATTCAATGAACACCTTCAGGAATGCATGGATCATGCAATCCCAAATAAAACCAAGACCCAATCCTCCAAAGGCAGACGTCCTGTCTGGTGGACCCCAGCCATAAACAAACTATACAATAGAAGGAGGAAGCTACTAAATGATAGAGCAAAATCCCAAAAAGGGAAGGCATCTCTGACCAGTATTAGCAAAAAACTATGGGCACTCATAAAATTGTCTAAGGCCAGCTTCAAGAGAAAAATTGCAGAGGACACTAAGGATAATCACAAGGCTTTCTTTAGTTATGTTAGGAACCTGGGTGGGAATTCCCAGATATGCTCAGAATTAGTCCAAAATTACTAAAAATACACAGAACCCACAGACATTGCCAACATCCTAGCTGACAGGTTCAGCGCAAACTTCTCCCCCTCCTTCCCCACCAAAAGGGCAAATATCTATCCCAGCAGAGTGCTGCCCCCCTGACATCTCAGATGCTCAGGTAAGAGCCGCCCTCTCCAAAGCAAAAAACACAGCATCAATGGGACCAGATGGTGTCCCGGGCTGTGTCCTACATGAACTCCAAGAAGAGCTAAACCCAAACATAAAACTACTGTTCAATCTCAGCCTTACTACAGGATATGTACCCAAAGAGTGGCGTACAGCAACAGTGGTCCCTCTCCACAAAGGTGGTGCCTCAACGGATCCTGGAAACTATCGCCCCATAAGCCTGACTAGCTTGGTCTGCAAAGCTATGGAAAGGATCATCATGGACCTCATAAATAAAGATATTGGGGACCTACAGACACTGGATCCTACCCAGTTTGGCTTTTTTAAGGGCAGATCCTGCCTCTTAAACCTGGTTGATTTCTTTGAAACAGTCACCAAGGCCATTGATGAGGGGAAGGTGGCCCACACAGCCTACCTGGACCTCGCAAAAGTCTTCGATACAATACCCCACTCTGGCATTATAGATAAGCTCACCAACTTAAACATAAACCCCTATGTCACTAGATGGGTTGCAAACTGGCTCAAGGACAGAACCCACATGGTTAGAATTGCTGGAGGCATGTCAGACTCCAAACCAGTTACAAGTGGCATCCCACAAGGCTCAGTCCTGGGACCTCTCTTGTTCGGTATATATTTCTCAGAGGTACAGGCAACACAGAAGGACTGTGGCTGACCAAGTTCGCAGATGACTGCAAACTGGGCACCATAATAGACTCTCCAGCCAACACAAGCATCCTCCAAAAGGGCCTCATAGAAACAGACAACTGGTGCCAGAGCCATGGCCCCAAGCTAAACGCCAAAAAGTGTATAGTCATCCCCTTTGGCAAAAACAAAGTGCCCACAAATTACCACATAGGTGGTAATCTATTAAGTACAGAAGAAATAATTAGGGACCTGGGGACCCAAGTTGATAGCAGTCTCTCATTTGACAACCACATGGCCAAAGTGGTTAGAAAAACATTTTATATAGCCCACCTAATCATGAAGGGATTCACATCTAGATCAGGGGAGGTCATCGTGCCTCTTTACTCATCCCTCATCAGGCCCATAATTGAGTACAATGCCCCTTTTGGGATGTACCTTACCAGACACCTGCAGCAACTGGAAAGACCCCAAATGTACCTCACCAAGAGGAGCAAAGGGCTCAAACAGATGCCATATGCTGCCCGGTTAAAGAAACTCCAGCTCTACTCAGTGGCATACCACCTGTTCAGGGGCGATCTGTGCCTGACGTATAAAGCCATGTCCAACCCAGAATTAATGGACATGCTGCACCTCAGAAAATCCAAATCCCATTGAGCTACGCGCTCAAAAGACTTGAACCTCAGCACTGAAATAAATAGGACATGCTGGAGGGACAGATTCATAACCCAGAGGCTCCCTTCACTCTGGAATAAAATCCCAGTCCAGGTTAGACAGAGTCACTCATTGACTCTCTTCAAGAGGAATCTTGATGAGTTGGATGGGAGATCATAGGTTTACCCCAGGTATCACTTCTGTGTCACTGTTAGACAGAGGCACAGTATACTAACCTCGAGAAAGGGCATAGCAAAATTAATTTAAAATGAGTGGCGAAAGCCAAACACATTCTGCCTAGGCTTATAAATGCCCTAGGGCAGATAGCCTAGTATGAACCTATGAACCTATGATAATGTCATGTCCTTTATCTGACCACAATGCTATTACTTTTGCTATTCTTTGAAGCCTAATAATTTGATCCATTGTCAAAGAATTCCTGCTTATATAACAAAAAAATACAAGATTTTAAAGAGTGTTATTTGAAGGATATAAATCATTTTACTGATTTTAATAATAATGGTAAAGTGACAGAGGTTATTTTGTGAGATGCTTTAAAAGCATATCTGTATTGAAGAATCAAAAATCGGTATCTATGTAAAAAAAGGGAATGGGATAAAGAATGAAAGACTTTGCAATCCAATATAGATAAATTAAAGCTAAATTTAACATCTAAAGATAAGGCTGCAAACTCTGAATTAAAAATATTAAATAAGAAGTATCTTAAGATACTTCACCATATAATCTCAATATATCTGGAAAAATTTAAACTGCAGCCATATTCAATAAATCCAAAATGTTTGCACAAATTAGCTATTAGATCTAAAAAAATAAATAAATAAATGCAAGTCGCATTAAAGAAATAACATTTAAATGAGGAGATAAAATTAAATAAGTAACTAATTTAACATATATTTTAGAATGTTTTAAAAACTATTATGATAAATTTTGTTAAAAAGCATAACTTTTGAGAATAGTAATATAACTGGTAGCTTTTTGAAAGATAATATACAATAAAAATTAACTAAAGAATAAAAACTTAGAATTGATAGATCATGTTCTATTAAAGAAATAAAAGATTAACTCAATAAGCTTAAAGCAAACAAAGCCCAAGGTCTAGATGGCATAATTCATTAGTTATATAAATAATTACAGAAAATATATTATATATTTTAATAGAAGTGTTTGAACAAGTTAAATCTACTTTAAGTATCTCAAATTCTTGGTGTTATCCTCTTATATCTCCCATCCTTAATCAAGATAAAGATAATAAACTTTGCTCTTCTTATAGGCTTATATTATTGCTAAATTTAGATTAAAAAAATGTATGTGTATCCTGGCAAAAAGATTAAAATCTTATTATGCCAAGATTAGTAAATGATGATCAGATTGGATTTATTTTGCATAGAGTGGTTCAAAATAAGATAATTAGACTTAATACTTTAATTGATAATACTAATAAAAAAACAAAAAAATATTGATAATACGTTTAGATTTATATAAGGCTTTTGAGTCTATCAGTTGGCTTTACTTGTTTAAAGTATTTAAAGAATATAATTTTTCCATAGACTTTATAAACCTTGCAACAAATTTTTACAGTGACTCATTCTATGTTGTTAAACTTGGTCCTTTTCTATCTATCTCCTTCAAAACCTTAAAAGGCACTAAACAGGGATGCTCTCTGTCCCATATATTATTTGCTTTAGCTAGCAAACCTTTTGCCAACTACATTAGATAGAATAACAAACTTAATGGATTTTCAATAGTTAGCAATTTTAGTTGTAAAATTCAACTATTTGCAGATGATATTTTGACAACTGGTGGGACATTGAATCCTCACTGGAACATATAATTATCTCTTTAGGTTATTTTGAAAAAGTTTCAGGTTTAAAGTTTAATAATTGCAAAACAAAAAAATAACTGTTTATGAACCAAAAAGTGCTAAATATTTCTAAATATTTAATTGGGATAATTCACAAACTGATTACCTTGGGCTTATTATTAGGTCTTCTGTAAAGGATTCAATTTTAACAAACTACAACAACTTAATGAATATAGGTAACTAGTTAAATGATAACTGGAATACATACATTTTCACAATGGAAGATTAACTCACTTTGATAAAAATGGTATTTTGCCAAAAATGTTTTGGGCAGTCCTTAATAATTCTTCCCTTCAAAAAAATTTAAGAAGCTGAACTCTATTCTTTCTAATTTTCTTTGATTCCCTAATAAACCAAGAATATATTTTGATTGACACATTAAAGGTTGGAAAGAGAGTGGCATAGGTTTCCCAAATATTGAATTATATACCAAATCTACTATTCTAAGTTTAATTTCATTATGGTTGAACTCTTTATATAAATCTAATTAGAAATCCATCCATGAAACATTACTTGCCAGTACTAGAATGCTGTGTATTGTCATTCACAATTTGGAATAAATACATTTTATTGGATTCTAAAAGATTTATGTATGAACAATAGGAAAAAAAAAGATTTCTTATCTATTTACAGACTACATTATTCAATTTCTTAAATGTTTTATGAATTTTAATTATATAGTTAAGGATTTACTGTTTTTATTATTTCCTATACCTGACAGTGACGGTTGTTTAAAGACCTTAAGTACAAGTAATATGGCAGAACTTAAAGATTCAGATTTAATTTTCTGGCATCAATTTTTAAATGGGAATAAAGTTTAGATAAAATAATTGGTTAAATATACAAGGCTGTAAAATATGTAATGGATAAAATTAAAATCTGTATGGATTTTCAATCAAACAGATCCTTGTGGTCTTGGAGTTTTTTCTAAGTAATCTAAGTAGTGATAAATTTTACTTGTCAGCAATATTTAGGATTTTAAGAGTGGAGTTTACTTCTTTAGTCAACCATTTTGGAATTAATCTTCTAAAATCACTAAGTTTGATGTCTCTGATATTTAATTCTAAAGACTGCGGGGGACAAAATCTTCTCTTTATTGGAATATTTAGACTTAGAAATTTCTTCATAGAGTTTTTTAACTCATCATTAAATCAAATAAATATACATAAAACTGGAAAATTAATTGTTGGCTATGTAATGAAGATTCTGATGCAGATTGGTTTCATTTGACATTTGAGTGTAAAATGGTTGGACCATTCTGGACTGAATCTAGAAATTATACTCAAGCATTGTGGACAGATACATGTATTATAACTAATTCATTGATCTTGTTTAATGCTCCAATTCCAGAATCTATACTTAAACTATAAGTGTATCTTCTTTAGTCTACCTTAGTTATTTTTATAGACAATCTGATATTTTTCAATGTTAAACAAAGTGAGTGCATCATATTTATTGAACAATTGAATAATACAGCAAGTGTTTTTTAATTCTACTTGGAGTGATATTGGGTATATAGCTAACTTTCTAGATATTGCTGTAGAGTGGGACCAGGTTAATAAGTATTTTGATAGTAGGATTTACTGAAAATGTACTTTACCCAATGGTTGCTGACATTGTATGAGCAACTATTCAAATTTTGTGAAAAAAATATTTCCAGTGGACACTATATAATACTTTAATTTATGCTATAATATTACTATTATCCTACCTTATACATTCACTTCTCTTCATGTAATTTAATATAGGAAGAATAATATGGGTAAAATAGAGATAAAATATAGGACATACACTATCAAGCACCTCTAGAGGTATTAGAAGTAGATCGATACTTATGACTTAAAGATGGTTGAATATATTATTAGGTGCTTGATAGTGTATGTTCTATATTTTACCTATATTTTACCCATATTATTCTTCCTATATTAGTTTACATGAAGCGAAGTGAATGTATAAAGTGGGACAATAGTAATATTATAGCATGAAATAGAAATATTATATAGGGCACACATAAAAGGCACCTATTTCATAGTTTATTAGTGGTAATAATAGGTGCTTAATATATGTTGAATAGAATGACCACAAATATTTAAGTATCTGTATATGTTCACATACATTCAAGTATGCAATACAAGAATATAGCATCTGTGTAGCAGGTATAGTTGAATACATATTTGGATAGAGGTATATACACAGATTGGAGGTTTATCTGGTAATATGATGTGAGAAATGTTGAAACACAGGTGCCCAGTAGGAAGGTAGCTGGAATAAAGAAGCTGAACCATGACAAAGGAAAATCTTCTTTTTTAATACAAAATGGTGAGCGCTTTTGCAATGGTAACCATTGCTTCATCAAACAGTTCATTCAAACAGCAACAGTACTTAAATACTTTAATTCATTACTAAAACAACCAGCTAAGGAATTCTGCTGATTGCAATACTAAGAATATAGTGTATGTAGCTCACTGCGTAACATGCTTCCATTTCTATGCTGGCAAAACTAACCATCACCTTAGGGAACGGATAAGGGATCACCTTTACTGCACTAGAAAAGGGCAACTGTATAGTGGTTTGGCTAAACATTGGATAAGGGGGATGACCACATATTTTTGTTTCAGGTTTTACACATTCAGAATGTTAGCAATAGGAAGGGGGACATAGTCAATACTACTGAAAATATGGAAGTAAAATGGATTTTGCATTTAGGAGCACAAAGAGGTTTGGGTTTGAATGATAGTGTTCCATTGAAGCCAGTGCTAAAATCTAGAAGGTTAAAATAAAATAAATAATAATAATACTATCTTAACAAGAGAAGACTACATAAACACATGCAGGGCTTTGGGTCAATATGACAGTATTTCTTGAGCTGCTCCTAGCATAGACATCATTAAAGACAAGTATTTGTTGAGATGTATGTTTAAAGCATATGTATTTACTAGGTGGACAGCGTGTGTATTTATTAGGCAGAATATATGTATTAAGTTGCTGAGTGTGCACTGCTTATATTTTTATATAAATGTACATATATTTTTATGCTTATACCCACATACACACAAGCAGTTACTAAATGGGCAACATAAGTCTCAATATATGTAAAGTTGAGATTAAATGTACTGTGATTTGTTATGTATGTAAATGGTAATCAGTTTTAGAAGGGAATGTGAGGTTTGAAAAGTCTATGCACATATTTATGGATACTGCATCTTTACATGATTTTGAATTATGAGATGATGATGTGTTAAGCTTTATTGAGCATGCACTAGTTAGAATGTGGATGGAGAGATTCCAGCAAGAACAGGTGGGAATGATTAACGTAAAGTGAGTAAGATGTTATTTAAATGTTTTAAAAATTGTTTGTTCTTAATGGTATGAAGAAGCCACTGGTTAGGTGGTGAAAGTGCTTACCATTCTGCTTTACCATTTAATTTCTTGTTTTAATAAAAGTACATGTTTTTGGAGCTGTACATTTGGGGACCGCTTTATTTTCAGTTTATGTAAGTAAATGTTCAGGTTTTCAGGCTTTTTACATGGAGATGACAACCAGGACTTTGTAAAAGAAAAGTAAAGAGCATTTATACTCTATTAAAACAAACTGATCTTAATAAGGCTTTATTTAAACATTCTAGTGAAGGTAAACAGTCAAAAATGTTTTAATTTTTTTATTGTTGAACAGGTCTCCATGGATTTAAGGGATTTTATGTCTAGATTAGAAATTAAAGCGAATGTGTAAGAGTTAAATAGCTGACTGTTTTCTTGGTTTGAATGGTACTATTAATATCAAATGTTTCCTGAAAAAAATGTATGGTTAAAGAAAAATTGATTTTAGTTATGTGTAATGCATTTTAACCTTTTTGCACATACTCTTTATCAACTTGATGTTTTTAGTTAATTAATGATCATTTGACTTGACTTGTTGCTTATTATAAATTGAATGGCATTTAAATAGTTTTTTGTTGAGTGTTTTCTGATGAAGTCTGTCTACTGTAAGACAAAAGAAGAGATTAAAGCAGTTTATGCTAAAGTTTTTTGAGGTGATAAACTAATAATATTTCTCCCCTCCTAATGCTAATCTGTTGTTTGTTTTATTATTTCACAACGCACTAATCCTGGACTGTTCCAGAAAACAGACATATGTGCCCATTGGATTGTCAAAACTCTAATTTTTACTCCTTTTATATATTCTATGCTCTCTGTACAAAATAGCTATGTTTACATAATTTTTTTATTCTGTTTATTATTTTTTATAATTTTTAACTATGTATTTGGAGCTTTTCTCCCCGGGCCTCCACTGAAAACGGTCACCTTGTGTCCAGTCAGACTAAGCCAATAAACAAATGGAAAATAAAAATAAAATAAAAAGGTATAGATGAAAACAGTATGTACGCTAACAGGTTTGAATGATATTTACAGTAACTGAGCATAAATAATGTCAAGTATCTGGATATTGGTATGACAGGCAGGAGCCTGGTTCACTGCCCTGCATTTGGACCCATTTGTCCATGATCCAGCTGCCTTGATTCTGTATTAACATGCTGCAACAATGCATCATTATTAGTCACTCAAGAAGCTTCGGCTTGCACTCAGTGATATCAGACAAGATAACAGATATCAAAAGGATAGTTACTTTTGACAGAGAAGACATAGGGTGTTCAAAAGTAATATGTAGGTACCCAGCAAGCATGTAAGCTGCCAAAGTATGTGGCATGCAATAATATTTCTGATTATTGTATGTCCTGAGGGAAGGTATAAACAATTTCACAGCCCCCTGCCCCTCCATAGGTAATGGCACATATGTCAAAACCTACAGCAAAGTACTATATGAGCATTTATATAGCTGCATAGAATGAGGAATACCCGACAGGGCAAAATCATCCTCCTCAAGGAAGAGTAAACCTGTCTGGTGGACATCCATAATAAATGAACTCTATAATAAAAGGAAAAAGTTGCTGAAGGAGCAAGAGCCTAATTGAAAGCAATCTCTTCTTAGCCTGAACAAGCAAATAAGAGCACTAGTGGAATCCTCCAAAGCAAACTTCGAGTCCAAACTGGCCACATCTACTAAAGACAGTCACAAGGATTTCTTCACATATGTTCACAATCTCAAGGGAAGCACCCAGATCTGCACAGAACTGGTGGTCAAGGGCACCACATACAAAAACGCTGTAGATATAGCCTACCTGCTGGCAGACATGTTCAGTGAAAACTTCACACCTCTGCCCCCCCATCAGTAAATCAAGACATCCCCAGCATCTACCCCCTCACCTTATTTCTAGGAGCAAGTCATCACTGCCTTCTCAAAGACAAAAACTGCAGCCTCCATGGGACCCAATAACATCCCAGGTTGCATCCTACACAAACTCAGGCAGGAACCATCTTTGTCCCAGCTGAGTGAAGGATAGCCACTGTCATCCCTTTGCACAAAGGTGGAACATCCACCGATCAAGGAAATTATAGACCCATTAGCCTAACTAGCCTGATCTGCAAGGCCATGGAGCGGATTATCATGGAGCTCATTAACAAGGATATTGTCAACCTCCAAATACTCAATCCCATCCAGTTTGGATTCATCAAGGGGAGGCCATGCCTGTTAAATGTGGTTGACTTCTTTGAGACAGTCACCAAAACCATGGAAGAGAGGAAGACTGTGCACATTGTCTACCTTGACCTGGCCAAAGCATTTGATACTATTCCCCACTCAGGTATAATACATTTTCTCTCTCAACTAAGGATTAGTCTGTATGCTACCAGATGGGTAGCAAACAGCCTCACTGATAGAACCAACATAGTCAAAATAGGGGAAGCTACCTCAGGAAGTTGACCCGTAATGAGAGGTGTACCCCAGGGAACAGTCTTGGGGCATTTGTTGTTTGGGATATACTTTTCTGATGTGCAGGCCAAGGCCAATGGGGCTATGGCTGACCAAGTTTGCAGATGATTGCAGGCTTGGTGCTGTCATCAATTCCCCTAGTGAAAGGCCAGAAACATGGCCTCAAACTGAATGCCAGATGGATTTATGAGCATTGTGCTGATATAAGAAACAAGAAAAAAACAAATTCCCTTTACAAACACATAGAATCATATTCCAGTCATCATTTCACATTTTTAGTGTTGGAACAAGTCAAGAGTGATGATCAAGGTTATATTGTAGATGCACATCTTGATAAGGCTGAACTGAAGTGGCAGTTGATGATCGATACAGTAAATAGTCTAGGGTTGAAGGTATCCTGTTCTATTTCTTCTCTTCTTAGATTAAGATATTATGATGCCTTTTACATATTTTTATATGTTTATGTTTTTGTGGTTTTGCATTTGTATTTTTATAAGGATTGTGTTGCTTAGGTATCATGTATTTTAATATTGCAGTATTTCTTTTAAGATGTTTTTCAAGATGTGTACTTAATGTTAATTAATCATGTGAACAGTCTTATGGAGTTATACTTGCTAATTGATTTCTAGTTTGTTCTGAAGAAGTTCTTGTGTCTAAGAATGAAAGCACTTAACCAATAAACAAGTGAAGTTGGTTTGAGTTTTATCTACAGCTAGGCTAAAGGCCCTGTCTTTCTACTAAGTCTCTTACAGACTCCTCAGGGGGGACCCCACCTTGATGGGACTGCTGCATATCCACAAGTCAAGCTCTACTCAAGTAACCCACACACACAACCTCAACCTGGTCTGTGACATCAACAGGACTTGTTGGTGGGACAGATTTGTGTCCCAGAGACTCCCCCTTCTGTGGAATAGACTCCCATTCCATGTCAGGCAGAGTACCTCATTAACCCGTTTTATGCACAACCTGGATAACTGGATGGGGAACAGAAAATACACCCCTAGAATTCCAGCTGTGTCCCTCTTGGACAGGGGCATCAGGTGCTGACTTGGAACATGGGGTAAATTCTTGCTTAAGCTTGCAAGGGCCTCAAGGCCAACAGCCTTGTAACTTCCTATGATCCTACGATCCTATGAATGAAAAAAGATGGTACTGGCTTTTTTTAAATGCAAGATCACGGTCGGGTGGTAATCAGGGAATTTGTCCTTTCCCCACTTTAGTGCAACTGCAGATTTGGAAAATATAATTATCTGAAGGTGTGTTTTTTTTTTTTACAAGTCTTTGTGACATGAAGTAAATTGTATTTATATCTTTGAGATTTTAACTGTTTTATTGCTAAGAATGGCATTTGAAGTTTGGATACTTTGAAAACCTGCCATAGACTTGAGTGTGTTTATGAATGTATACACACACAAACACACACACACACACACACACACACACACACACACACACACACACACACACACACACACACACACACACACACATATATATAAAATGGGTCTGCTGTATTACTTCGCAAACACACTTCGAAATTAGACAGTAGACCCCACACTTTCGCGAAAGTGCACTTAAGTGAAAGTGCACTTCCACGAACATCGGTTCAACTAACCAATAAAAAAACTATAAAACATTGTTTTTGCAGGGGGGGAAGCCCCCCTGCACGCTCCATGTGGGGGGATGTGCTCCCCATACCCCCTACTTAAATAAACCAACTCTGAGATCGCACTACAGTGGGGAAACATGTAAACTCCCTTTCCCCAATGTAGTGTGCTTCAGCACCCGTGTTCCTTAGCAGTTTGTTGAACCATTCTTTGCGCACTTTTGCTTAAGTGCCCTTTCGTGAAAATGAAAATCCACTGTTTGTTTTCAAACAAGTGGATTTTCGTTGTTTTCCAGTAGACCCATATATATATATATATATATATATATATATATATATATATAGTTTATATATATATATATATATATATATATATATATATATATATATATATAGTTTTATAAATATATATATCTATATAATATATATATATATATCTATATATATATATATATATATATATATATATATATTTATATATACACATAAACACACACTCGCACACACATGCACACACATACACACTCGCACACACACACAAACACACACATGCACACAAACACCACACACACACACGTGCACACTCACACACACACACACACACACACACACACACACACACACACACACACACACACACACGCATACACCCATATATATGTACATGTATATATACTAGATATATATATATATATATATATATATATATATATATATATATATATATATATATAGTATTATATACGCGAGTGTGTGTATATATTGACATTACAGTATGCTGTTAGATACTCTTCCTTATTGAAGGTTAACAGCATGCCTTAATAACTAATATTTTTTTCATGTATTTCAGATTTACTGCATGCATTCTGGTCAAACTGATGTTGCAAATGGATGATAAAGGAAAGTGTGCTGGCTTTTATAGATTAAGAGGTATTTCAGCACCAATCCAGAGATATGAGTGCATTCATTCTGTAAGAAAAAAAAAAAAAAAAAAACAACTGCTTAACAGCTACTCAGCCATAATCTGTCATTACAAACATATTTTGCAACCTGTCACAGATTGCATACTCTGCTTTATTAACAGTATGCTGTGGCATATGCTAATGATATCATCTGTCTGTTTGGTAGAGTTTGAAAAAATATCTTCATCAGCACTTGAGCAATAAACTTGGCATATGCTTTCTTCCCCCTTCGGGAAGCTGTTTTTATTTTAACCAGTTCACATTTATTCAACTTTGTAAAACAGATAAAGTGCAGAATGAGTAGGCATATATGGCATACAAAAATAGTTGTACCAGTTCTGGAAATAATCAAACAATTTGAAGTTTAATGACCATATTAAACACAATGATCCCTTTTCCACAGTTTCCTTTACTTCTGGATATTTTTATGTCAGTATAACAATTCTCCCTGATCATATGCCATTATGTGGGAAATGCGCATTTTAATAAAGTTATAATTAGGCTTCCTTCTTTCATTGACGTCTTATTAAAACTAATCCTTTGGTTCATAGAAGTACTGAACTTAGCAATTTATACCAAAATTAAAACTGTGAATGGTATTTTTATAATGCATGTGTGTATAATCATTTCCTGCATTTTCATATCATATCATATTATATTCAGTTTTTTTACCTTAGTATTTTCTCAAAATGCAACAGAGAATTAGTGATAATCTGTAGACAAATCATTTTCTTGCCACTTTACATGCACGTACATATAAAATTAAGTATTTCTGAATGTTGCTCAATTTTAAACATAGGACATGTGTTTCACAGCATATGAGTGATTTGTTTCTTTCCCTGAATATTTTTGATGTAGAAATATCAGCTGGGAAAAAGTTCTTCCAAGGTTTCACATGTTATTTCATCTGCTGGAGTGTGCAGTAAGGCCTTGAAAACTTGTAGTGCAATAATATTTCTGCTCCTGGCATGTCAATAAAGAAAGTAGTTTAAATAAAAGCAAAAGAAGAAACAGAAAAAAAACATTAAAAGGTCTATATTCCACCATGTTTTGATTAGCATGGACTGACTCTGTCTAGGATGTCCCAGGTTCTAGGTAGTTCATTCCCTTGCTGTGTCTACTGTCACATTCTAAGTTTATTATTTGTGGCAGTAATCCATTTCTTTGACTTTATGTGGCTTGAAAAATAATGCTAACTTTAATTTTGCATAAATTTTGGAGATAGCAAAATAGTTTTGTTTAGAAGGCTGCATTTTAGTTGCTCATTGTCTTACTGCATACAAGGATGTCTCATCTGCGTATTTATTTTAAAGCTCATTCAGGTGCATTCAGGAGCTAATTCAGGTGTATGCTCCCAGTATCTTTCATACTTTCTTGATGTTATCTCTGAACTAGTATATACAGATTTCCAGAGTTTGATAGCAGACTTTTCCACACCATAGTTAACACAGAAGGTTAAGGCTCTGCACTGCTAATGATTAGCTCTTTCTGGTAATATCACTGTCCAGAATTTGATTCCTTACATCTTTATGGAGCCATTTTGTGATTTTGAGCAAGTTACATCACCAAACTGTGATTCCAGGTTACCCTAGAAAAAGGTAATTCTTTCCATTGTGGCTTACTGTCTTTCCATATCAGGAGGTGCCTGAGGAGGGGTCTTACTCCCTCTGCAGAAACACTCATCTGTTGTCTTTTATGTTTAGCTTCATAGGTTTATAGGTGATTACTAGGCTAATGACCCCAGCATGGCATTTTAAGCCTAGTCATACTTTAACAAAGGGAAGAAGCAAATCCTGTACCTTGTCCCTTAAGCATTAAGACAACCACTACCCTGCTTAGAATGAAAGAGGAGTTTAAATAGTAGAGTATCAGTTAGTATCTAGGAGTTAAGCAGATACAAAACCTCCCCATAGTAGCTACAATAAAATCAGTGGTTATCGCATGCTTGTATTAGTAGTTAGCCTGGAACAATAGCAAGGATCTGATAGTCTTGTTACAACTGTTATTCAATAATGCAGGTGTTGGAGACTGCAAGCAAAAGTCATCCCATTCTAATGGAAGACAGAGATGCTAACATTAGGCTGCATTCTGCAAGCAGAACGAAAAGCAGGCCTGTAAAATGATGCTTCTATAGGTATATTTTCTAATGCTTGTTAGTTAACTGAGAATATTATTTTACATATCATATTAAAAGTAACCAACACTGGGAATATGATCTGCATGTCACCATACTTATTTTAACCAAAATATAACAATTTTAATAATTTTCTATTAAAATGTTGTGAATGCTATTGTTTGCAAATAGATGATGTATATAAAGACTTATCTACTACACTTGGCAGAGTATTTATATTGCATTAAAGTATATGACCAAAATATCCAAAGATAAAGCAGAATGAGTAAAACATTGATTACATAACGGCAATATATATATGCTGCCAATGGAACTTTAAAATAATGACACAGACCAGGTTGAGGTCACCCATGTGGGTTACTCGAGTGGAGCCTGATTTGTGGATGTGCAGCAGCCCCATCAGGGTGGGGTCTGAGACTGCTTTGTATGCCAGACAGGGGTCACCTGAGGAGTCTGTAGGAGACTGAGTAGAGGAACAGGGTTTTTAGCCTATCTTTGTAGGGTAGATGTTAGATTCTCTGGGAGAGGAACTTCTGTGGTCTCTCCAGCTCGTGCATGTGCTTTGGGAGGTACGTGCGAAAAGGGGCATTGTACTCAATAATGGGTCATATAAGGGAAGAATACAGGGATGTTATGACCTCCTTGTTCCTGGAAGAGATATCCTTACTAATGAGGTGGGCCATGTAGAAAGCTTTCCGTACAATGGTGGCAATATGGTGGTCAAAAGTCAGTTTGCTATCAGTGACTGATTGGGTGCTTAAGACCTTATTAGCAATGTGATCATTTGTGGGGATGTCACTCTCCCCAAAAGGGATGATGATGCATTTTTTGGCATTCTGTTTGAGGCCATGTTTCTGGCACCAGTCATTTGTTTGGGTGAGACCCTGTTGGAGGTTGTCCACATCACTAGGGGAATTGATGACAGCACCCAGCTTGCAGTCATCTGCAAACTTGGTCAGCCATAGCCCACTAGATTTGTCCTGCACCTCTGAGAAGTATATCCTAATCACCAGAGGCCCCAAGACCGATCCCTGGGGTACACCTCTTGTTATGAGTCTACTACTTAAGGTGGCTTTCCCTATTTTGACTAGGTAGGTACTATCAGTGAATGTTGCTCAATGATGTGTAAGGGGTGAGAAGACAGCCTATATCAAGTGCAATAAGCGGAAATTCTGCACCATTTATTGGAGTCTAACTGACTGTTAATATGGCAGGCAGTGTTGCTGAAGGTGCACATTTTCAGGTGCAGAGATAGGGTGCTCAGGAGTCCAGGATCTTTGTTAGGCTCCTGGTAAAAAATTATGAACCCAGGTTGCTGCAGGGAGGTTGCCAGGAGTTGGAACGGAAGGTAGAGGCCTGGGAATGGTTGGCCAGGAAACCTACCAGTGCTACTGGTATCCCTCATGCTGGTGAGCAGTGTCATAGGTTCATAGTTGTGTATTAGACTAATGGCACTGGAGCCTTTACAAGCCAAACCCATAGAAGTGTCCTGGCATCATGCCACCCAACATTAGTTCCCAGTGCATCTATCAAGTAGAGCCACTGGAGTGATCCCGGGGTAAACTTTCTATTTACCATCCACTCATCAAGATTTCTCTTGAAGAGGGCCAGTGAGGTGCTCTGCTTGAGATGTATGGGAAGTCTATTCCAGAGCATGGGCAGTCTCTGGGATATGAACCTGTCCCTCCAGCAATTTCTGTTGATTGTGGTAATGAGGTTGAGGTCTCTGGAGCATGTGGTGTTGAGGGATTGGGATTTCTTTATATGTAGCATTTCTAGCAGAGCTGGGTCAGACATGGCTTTGTAAGTCAAGCAGAGATTGTCTCTTAGTAGATTATATGAGACAGAGAATAACTGTTGCATGTGTCTAGTGAGGTACATGCCAAATGTGACATTATACTCGAAGATTGGCCTAATGAGGCAAAAGTAGATAGAGATAATGACCTCTTTCTTCCTGGCTGCAAAACCCTTGGTAATGAGATGTGCCATATAGAAGGGCTTCCTGACCACAATGGAAATGTGTTGGTCGAAGGAGAGGTTGCTGTCAACCTGTGTGCCCAGATCTCTTATAATGTCTTCAGTGGGCTCCCATCAATGTGGTAATTAGTGGGAACTGATTTTTTTCCCAAAGGGGATGATGATGCATTTTTTGGCATTAAGCTTAAAGCCATGGTTTTGACACCAGTCATTGGTCTCAGTGAGGCCTTTCTGTTGGATGTCTACATCACTTGGGGAGTTAATAATGGCTCCCAGCTTGCAGTCATCTGCAAACCTAGTCAGCCAGAGTCCCTCCATGTTGATCTGGACTTTTGAGAAGTAGATGCCAAACAGGAGAGGACCCAGGAACAATCCCTGTGGGACTCCACTTATGACTGGTTGCCAGTCTGACTTGGAGTCTGCTACTTTCACACTGTGGGCTCTATCTGAGAGCCAATTTGCAACCCACCTAGTAATGTCAGGGATGATGCCTAGTTTGGTGAGTTTATCAAAAATTCCTGAGTGGCGAACGATATCAAAGGCCTTGGCCAGATCGAGGTAGGCTATATGAACTGCCTTGCCCTCATCCACAGCTCTGGTGACTGACTCAAAGAAGTCAAACAGGTTAAGCAGGCATGATCTACCTTTTAAAAAAAATAATTTGAGTAGGCTCTAGAGTTTGGAGATTCCTTATATCCTTGTTAATTACGTCCATGATGATGCACTCCATAGCCTTACACATCAGACTCATCAGGCTAATGGGCTGATAATTCCCAGGGTCTGTAGTCACTCCCCCTTTGTGGAGAGGGATGACTGTAGCAGTGCACCATTTGGTAGGAACAAAGCCTGAGGTGAGGCTGTGATTGAACAGGGGACACAGATGTGGTGCTAGTTCACTTTGTAGTTCATGTAGAACACATCCAGAGATATTTTGGGTCCCATGGAAGCTGCATTCTTGGTCTTGGGCAATGCAGCTTTAACCTGTGCTGCAGTAATGCTGGTTGCCTGGCATTCCTCTTGTATTGTGATTGGTCCTTTAGGGGGGGAAAGAGGGGGAAAGTTGGCACTGAATCTGTCAGCCAGTATGTTGGCAATATCTGCTGGCTCAGTATAGGAAGTACCATTGTGCAGTAAGTCAGTGCAAACCTGGGTATTGCCATGGAGATTACTTGATATAACTATAGAAGGCCTTGTGGTTGTTTTTAGTGTCTGCCACAATTCTCCCTTCATAGCTGGAATTTAGAGGTGTTGATGAGGGATCTCAACTTTTTCTTGAGGCTAATAAGGGAGTTTTTCCAGTCTTGGGACTTCACCTTTTTTCTGCAACGGTCTCTTCCTTCTATTGTAGAGTTTATTAATGGCAGTGGACTGCCAGATTGGCTTCCTTTTTTGGAGGAGAGCATCTTGATTCTGTTGGATATGGCTAGTTCCATGCATTTATGTATGTGTTTGTACAGTGCATTGGTGTATGATTCGGCAGTCCTGCATCTATTTTCCATTGATATGGGTGCCGTGAAGTTAGCCACCTCTGTTTTTTAAAGCCCAAAGTCAGCTTTGGAGAAGTTTGTCATGGTGGTTACGTTTGCAGGGGGTGTGGGTGAGATGTGGATTTCCATGGTGATTAGCTTGCGGTCAGATCTAACCAGGGAGGAATTGACTATTGGTGTACAGCAACGGTTGCCCATGTTAGTAATAATCATGTCAAGGATGTTGTTTCCCTTAGTGTGGGTAAGAATGAACTGGTCCAAGGCATTGCAATTGATGAATTCTAGGAAGCGTTGGGCCAGTGCATTGGTGCATGAGTAGTTTTCCCAGTTAATGGAGGGGTAGTTGAAGTCACCTAGTATGAGAGTGTTGGGTTGGACCCTAATAGTTTCCATGGTGCTTAGAAACCTGGAGTGAGAGTCTTTGAACATAGTTGGGGACGTATAGCAGGCTACGACTTGAATTGCTGTCTTATCCAATGTTAGTTGTACCTGAAGTATCTCAGATGCGTTATGCTGGGCTACTAGTCTGGAGGTGTGCATATCCTTTATGAATATGGAGACATCACCGCCTTTGGAGCTTTGGTCCATGTTCTGTGGCTGAAAAATGTGGAATGAGTTATAGCCTGTAGCACAGGGGTGCTTTCTGATGCTTTAAACCAGGTCTCTGTTACAGCACAAATGTCGATGTTCATTTTGAAAAGTGCTTCGAGCAAGTGCATCTTGAGATTAAGACTTCTAGATTTGAGCAGCATGACCCTCAAATTGCATTTATTTATAGCTGTTACATTGGTAATTTGGTCTTTGGAACATCGCCTAAAAAAGGCACTATAGGGGTGGCAAGAGCCTTAGCCAGTGTCAGGAAACCCATGGGTGACAGATGCAGGCCATCTCTGGCAAAGCATCGAAGTAAGTCTATCATGTCATCCCAGGCAGACAGATACTGGATCCCCTTAGAATGACACCAGAAACTTAGCATTTGTTGAAGTCAATCATTTTCTGCTTGTATTGCAGTATCATTCTGGGCGATGGTAAGATGCTGTTCAGGGCTAGGGTCATACCTGCTTGGGGCACATAATCCCAGAGCTCCTCCATGTCTCTTTTCATGTAGTTCAGGGGGTGAATCTCAGGTCATTCACACCCACATGGACAATGACAGAGTCATACTTGTACTTGTTGTAGACTGACCTGAACGCATGTGTTATGTGTTGAATTCTGGCACCTGATAGGCAGCTGACTGTTACCTTTGCCTTATTCAACCTAGTGAGTGGGAGACCAGTGTGTCTCACTACTGAGTCACCTATGATTTGCGTATTGGGCAAGCTGTTTTGCCTTAGGGGCTTAGGTTGAGGGGCACACTGTGTAGGTCAGCTATGTGTTTTGTGGTTTGTGCTGTATTGTGGTGGTTGGGTGCATTTCTGCCTTGGAGGTCTCTGTTTGGGTAAATTTCTACTGAGATCCTCCACAAAGGTGTTTTTATGTTTGAGCTGTAATGGTGGGTGCTCTTGAGGGCTATGTGTTGCATGTGGTGTGGTGCAGGTGTTAACCTTCTCCTCTTGACCAGCTATCCCGGTCTTGGCTTGAGAGTGTATGGCTTCCAATTTGGATATATAAGCACATCTCTCACAAGTCTAAGTGTTGGGAGGTAACAGGAGAGGGCTGTCTATGTACATGAGGCAGTTGCTACACCATTATGATGACATGAAGAGGAGAAAGAGGGGAGTCTTGAACAACTGGGTCCAAGAGGCATGAGCCGGGAATGCCTCAAAAATATGTTAAGTATTTTTCCACTGTGTTATCAAACTGCAAGTTGAATGTTTGCAAAACTGGTATGCATAATTGTATGCTTCTTTTCTAACAGCTGCAGCTGAGAGGGCTCGCAATGTTGAGCCCCATGCTAGGTGCCTGGCCAGGTTGTGCCATGAGTGTGGCGAGTATGGATTTATTATGTTAACTGTAGTGTAATAAGCAAGAAAGAGTAAAGCATTTACTGCAGTAAAGTATACACAATAAAAACTGTAGTGCAATAAATGAGCAAGTAGAATTGTAGTGCAATAGATGGGCAGTTAGAGGTGTAGTGCAATAAATGAACAATAAAAACTGTATTGCAATTAGCAATATCAATTACAGTAAGCAGAATTGTGTACAGCAGGATTGTGTTGTCATAACCATTGCAGTAGAACGGCAAGCATTGCTTGTCTATGGTAAGGTTGCTCTAGTCAAGTGTAATAGTGTCTTCAGGCCAATATCAGTCACATTATGCTCCTCCTACTCCAGGTAATAAAGGTATATGGGTGAGGTAGCCCACTATCTGGGCAGATATTGTGTGTGGACTTCACAGACATTTATCAGAAATACCAATAAGATGTTAAGCAGCATTGTTGATTCCTAAAGAAATCTGTTTTAATAAATAACATAATACATTCTCTATGGCTGTATTCCATGCATGACTGTTCTACTGTCACTGCAGTCAAGTATAGATTTATAGGTTCATAGGTAGGTACTAGGCTATTGGCCCTAGAGCCTATATAAGCCTAGCCAAATGGTACCCTGGCTTTTCCCACCCAAGAAAATTATTTTCCTGTGCCCCTGTCAAGCAGAGCCACAGAAGTGATCCCCGGGGTGAATTTCCTATCTCCCATCCAATCATCAAGATTTTTCTTGAAGAGTGCTAATGAGGAGCTTTGTTTGATATAGACAGGTAGTTTGTTCCAGAGTATGGGAAGTCTCTGGGACAGGAATCTATCCCTCCAGCATTTTCTGTTTATTGTGGTGACAAGGTTTATGTCCCTAGAGCATGTAGCTCAGAGGGATTGGGATTTCTTTAAGTGGAGCATGTCCAACAGCTCTGTGTTTGACATAGCTTTGTATGTTAGGCAGAGATCACCTCTGAGTAGGTGATATGCGACAGAGTAAAGCTGGAGTTTTTTGAGACTGTCTGCGTAGGGCATCTGTTTGAGGCCAGTAATCCTCTTTGTGAGGTATTTCTGTGGCCTTTTCAGTTATTGTAGATGTCTTGTGAGGTACATACCAAAAGGGGCATTGTACTCTATAATGGGTCTAATGAGTGATGAGTAGAGGGGAACAATGACCTCTTTTTTCCTGGATGAGAAACCTTTTGTGATGAGGTATAATGGTAACAGTGTAACACTTCTAAAATGCAAAATGAAGACAGTCATATAATGCTCTCATTTCTTCTCACTGCAGGAACAAAAGGTATATGGTTGAGGTAGCCCATGTTATGAGCAGATATGATTGTGTTTACATTTCACAGACACTTTGCAATACCAATAAAGTGTTAAGCAGCATTGTTGATTCTGAAATACATCTGTCTGCATATTTCCAATATGACATTATTCCTTGCATGTCTGTACTAAGTTGCTGCAGCCAATTGATACATTTTTGCAGATGTCCCCTGGAGTCACAGCTATTGGGTTCTATTCCCATGCCTGCCAAGTAAGGCATGATGCATGTCTAGTTTATGCACTGTACACAAACATGCCTTTCAAGTGCCACAATTTCTCATAATGTAATTAAAACTGCCTAATATGTCTGTCACAGGATTACCAGAAAAATGATTACCTGTAATTCAATGTATTACCAAATCTGCTTACAGACCACCTTGGTAGTTATAGTAGCACACACATCTCTATGTAAAAGTTGCTGCTACAGACCTACCCTCTGTGGTGAAGTAGTCTCCTCACCCGAGCAATGTCTAGCACAACATATCAGAAAGGGCCCCTAATCTACATGAAGGCATTATATATTGTACTGAAGTCGCATGTGATTGGCTGATGATAGTGCAAATCAGCTGTGTTGGCTGCAATTAGCATTTCAGAACCACAGATTGGTTAAAAGGCAATCACCAGCTGATGAAAAGCATCTTGAAAAGGCAAGCAACTGGCTATGGGAAAACAGTCTGTATGAAACTTTACACACACAGAAGTACTGCACTCCATCTGGTAAGTAACCATTTTTTACATCAGGATGCAGATGTGTGAATATACTTAGGGGGATGGGGATCACAGCAATAGGTCATTCTTAGAACCGTGATAATGACATGTCAATGCTCTTCAGATTTGTTACTCATAGAGAGTATATGAAATACCTCAAAGGTGGAATGTAGAATGTCAGTGTGGCACACTGGGCTCATGGGACAACCTCTTTAAAGTGGTTGTAATCATTCACTATTTGGCACAGTTGTTTTCACATATTATAGGGGGGAGTTTGGCCCTTGGGGACACACTACAATAGATTCCACTGTGGGTCATATGATCATACAGCACTATCTGTCATGGTACACACAGGAATACCTGACTATTGATAGTATTCTAGTTGTATCCACAAGCTTAGTATGTTTGCACACTGTGGAATATGACTTATGTGATCAATCAGTGGATATTGCAGGCCATTCTGTCCTTGTTTTATCTCTACATAATATACTTCCACATATGTAAACCTGACATGTGTTCCCATGTTGTTATATTTCTGGAAACATGTATGCACAACTCCATGCAGCTTTCACAGCTGCAGAGAATGAGTTGATACTGGAAGGTCTATGTTAGCACTATGATGTCCTTCTATTCAGGGGGAGGCACGACAGGGAACAGTGGGGGCATTGTGGGCTGACCTCATCCATGAAGTCAATGCCACAGGTCTTCAAAACAGGACATAGGAGCAGGAGCAGCACAATGCAATGGACATGATCAATGCTACACGCAGAAGAGCGGCAGTTGTAGCCAGGGATCATGGCACCACCAGTGGAGGGACTGCAGTGGAACTACCACTCTCAGCCACAGAGGAATTCCTGGCAAATCTGGGCTGACACACCAGCTCCCAGGCATCCATCGTGGATGTGGGTGCTACAGTTTCCACGACAGAGGAGCGTGCAGGTAAACCCACTTGATCAGCACTGCAATACTGTAGCATTCAATGTATGAGTTCATACACAGTCTTCTATGGGTGTCAGGTCTGTCTGTTTTGGGGGGAGTTTTAACTGCAGTTTGACTGCCTTGCTCAGATTTTGAGCACTATAACAATTAACACAGTAACTATTGTAAATGTGAGCTATATGGATGTATTACCATGTGGTGGTGGAGCATGTGGTGGTACCGTCATTACTTCTCCTTCAACTTTTCACAGGTCTATCAGGTATCACATAAGCCCATGGTCCTGCTCCTGGTAAGCATGACAGTATTTTGCTATTGATGCATGTTTACAGCATTGTGAACCCTAGACTGTTATCCTAGGCCTGCTGCCTGCATTGCTGTACTGTTGGCATGATTGTCAAATGCACACATATCGTCTGACTGTACACATGTTAGACTCATACCTATGCCTTGTAGGAGTGACCATGCTGATAGATATGACAGTATTGTCATGACAATGCAGAGTGTCATATGTGTCAACTGTGCAGAATCTACACTAATGTCAACAGTGTATTTCACTGTTGCTGATGAGATTGCAGTTTAGTGAGAGTTTATGTACAAGTAACTACAGGTGTTAGTGGGAAGAGTACTTTCCTGCAGTCCTACTATATGTGGTTTGGTTATCAACAGGTCTGTCATAGTGACAACAGTGTATAGAGCCTTACAGGATAATAGTGCAGGGAGTAATGTACTGCTTTTTCTTTTCTTATCACGAGTGACTAGGGGGGTGGTCTCTGTCCCCCTACACAACCAAATGTCAGTGTTTCCCCAGACTCTGATGATGATGGTGGCCACAGTGTGGCAGAGGTGGTGGTTTTGGGGGCTGAATCTGTCCCACAGGTTAACATACATATTCTGCCACCATTGTCACTGCACACAGTCAGTATGCCCACATATACCTAGCCCTTGGAGGCCACAGATATTGGACAGTCAGAGGGTGGGGACATTGAACAGGAAAGTGTGGCAACTATGGCTCCAGTGAGTGTAGACACTGGCTATAGCTAGACAGCTGGTGAGGTCCCACATAGATGGATTGACAGGGGTGCTTGTAGGAGGCCTGGTGTCTGTCCACCACCAGTTGCACATGTCACATCACGGGCCACTCAGCACATATTTCGGGCCATCATGGAGGTACATTCTGAATGGCACACCAGATGCATGCTTAGGGTTATGGCTGCAGTACAGTCTGACATCCATGATTGCCTCCACTGTACTGGGGACACCCGGGATTGGTTGACTGATGCAGAGGGCAGAAGATGGGCTGAGACAGTGTCTGTCCTGGACTGCACATTATCTGTGCTAAAATGTGTGGTTGGAATTGAGTGTCAGACTCGTGGACCTACTGTAGGTCAGCAACCCCATCTGCTGAGAGTCCACATGGCCATGCACAATCATGCTCCCATAGTGGCAATACATCCATCAATATAGATGGGAGTGTGCTGTCCACACCATGATGTGGCTGGCCATGGGATTGTGGGTCTGAGTGTTCCCATGGAGGTCATGGTCACAGCAAACAGCAGTCACATTCAGGTACTAGCACCACTTTTGACCTTTGGTATGGAGGTGCCAGTGCAACTCCTGGCAGAGCCAGTTCTCATGTTTGGGGCAGGAGATGGTGAACTGTCAACTCTACCATGTACGGTCCAATGCTGTCCAATATATTCATATGTAGGGCTAGCACTGAGCTTGACTGTATACATGCACACATTCACACCACTGTCAAATGCAGGTTACCTACAGACACACACAACACCTTTTCATGGTCCATCTTACCTGCTTCTCTTCCTGACATGCACACATGCTGTCAACAATTTGGGTCAGCTTAGGCCTCCTGCACCCCCACACAACACCCTGTGCAAGTGATAATACCTGTGCCACATCCCAGTCATCCTCACCATCAATGCAGGGAAATGAAGCTATGTGTCCAATGCACAGGGTGACTATATTAGTTAACATGCACTTGTGTAATGCAGTGTTGTGTGCTTGTGTAATGCAGTGTTGTTGTACCATGCCACTTGTAGTGGTTATGACAGATACTGCATGCTGGCAGTTGTCACAAGTACGCCACATAATTTTGCGTACTTTATGTTGTATGATGTTGTAATGGCTTTATTGTAATATGATGACAGGTGTGTCACAGACCTTTTTCTGTTTCTGTTTCTGTGGTCTGTTGGGACAATCTATGGATACACGTGTCTATATTATAAGAACACCTTTGCGCAACGGTTCTTGGAATTCATAAATTCCAACGCCCTGGATCAACTAATCCATAGTCCCACCAGGGGCTCCAATATCCTAGACCTGGTCATTACCAACATGGGAAATCAATGCTCCATACCTATGGTCACCCCCTCGTTAGTCCGGTCTGACCATAAGCTAATCACCCTTAACATCCACATCCCACCCCCACCCCCCAGTAAAGAAACCACCATAAAAAACTTCTACAAAGCCAACTTCATGCTACTCAAGTCAGAAGTGACAAACTTCATGACACCCATGCAGACGGGAACTGAAAGTTCAACTGCTGAATCCTACACTAAGGCACTGTACGAGCACATCCACTCATGCATGAATCGTGCCATCCCAAATAGAACCAAAATGCTCTCATCCAAAAAAAAGAAAGCCAATCTGGTGGTCCCCTGCCAAAAACAAACTTTACAACAAAAGGAAGAAACTTTTGCAGAAAAGAGGAAAATCCCAGGATGCAAAAAACTCCCTTACTAGCCTCAGTAAGAAATTGAGATGCCTCATAAAATCCTCCAAAGCTAGTTACGAAAATAAAATTGCCAAAGATTCCAAAGACAACCACAAAGCATTCTATAACTATGTCAAGAATCTAAATGGCAATGCTCAGATCTGCTCTGAGCTAAAACAGAATGGCATTAAGAATACTGATCCGAAGGATATTGCCAATATCCTGGCAGATCGATTCAGTGCCAACTTCACCCCCCTCTCACCCCCTAAATGACCCATCTTAATACCGGAAGATTGCCAAATTCCAGTAATAACGGCCACACAGGTACAAAATGCACTCTCTAAAGCCAAGAATACAGCATCCATGGGACCAGATGACATCCCGGGCTGTGTACTACATGAACTACAATATGAACTGGCACCTCACCTAAGTGTTATGTTTAATCATAGCCTCACCTCAGGTTTCATGCCCACTGAGTGGCGCAGAGCTACAGTTATCCCAATCCACAAGGGGGGATCCACCTTGGATCCCGGAAACTACCATCCCATCAGTCTGACAAGCCTTATCTGCAAGGCCATGGAGCGTATTATCATGGAACATATAAACAAAGACATTGGCAACCTTCAAACACTGGACCCCACCCAGTTTGGGTTTGTGAAGGGCCGATCTTGTCTCCTGAACCTGATTGACTTCTTTGAATCAGTCTCCAGAGCCATGGACAAGGGTAAGGTGGTCCACACAGCCTATCTAGACCTTGCCAAGGCGTTTGACACCATCCCCCACTCTGGAATCATAGATAAACTTACTAAGTTGGGCATTAATCCCTATGTCACCCAATGGGTTGCTAAATGGCTTACTGATAGAACCCACACTGTAAAAGTAGCTGACTCCAAATCCAGCTCCAGACAAGTGACAAGTGGAGTACCTCAGGGTTCAGTCCTGGGGCCGCTCTTGTTTGGCATCTACTTCTCTAAAGTACAGGTCAACACTAAAGGACTCTGGCTAACAAAGTTTGCAGATGACTGCAAACTGGTAGCCATTATTGAATCCCCAAATGATGTGGATACTCTACAAAAGGGCCTTACAGAAACAGATGCTTGGAGCCAGAGCCATGGGCTCAAGCTCAATGCCAAGAAATGTATTGTTATCCCCTTTGGGAAAAAACATGTATCCATGAATTACCATATAGGTGGCAGTACACTAAACACAGAAAGTGTGATAGGAGACTTAGGGACACAGGTGGACAGTGGTCTCACCTTCGATAACCACATCGCCACAACAGTCAGGAAATCCTTCTATGTGGCACACCTCATTACGAAGGGCTTTTCATCCAGAAAAAAAGAGGTCATTGTCCTACTGTACTCATCCCTCATTAGACCCATTATAGAATACAACGCCCCATTTGGTATGTACCTCTCAAGACATCTGCAACAACTGGAAAGGCCTCAGAAATACCTCACTAAAAGAATCACAGGCCTAAAGCAGATGCCCTACGCTGACCACCTTAAAAAACTCCAGCTATACTCTGTCGCATATCGTCTACTCAGAGGCAATCTCTGCTTAACATACAAGGCCATGTCAAACCCAGAGCTGATGGACATGCTACACTGAAAGAAATCCCAATCCCTCAGAGCTACATGCTCCAGAGATCTAAACCTTGTCATCACAATAAACAAAACATGCTGGAGGGATAGGTTCCTGACCCAGAGACTCCCCAGACTCTGGAATAGATTGCCCATACATGTCAAGCAGAGTGCCTCTTTAGACCTCTTCAAGAGGAACCTTGACGATTGGATGGGAGAAAGGAAATTCACCCCAGGGATCACGTCAGTCGCCCTGCTAGATAGGGGTCCAGGAAAGTAAATAATGTGGGAAGAAATAGCCAGGGAATTGTTATGGCTAGGCTTGTATAGGCCCTAGGGCTGATAGCCTAGTACCAACCTATGAACCTATGAACCTATGAAGAATGAATGCTTAAAATGTTGAACACATTTTTGTCAACACGTTTTAAGCAAACGTTCTTATAAGCGAAAGCTAACAAAGTTGAAACCGAAATACTCGAAATATTTTAATTGTCCAACACCAATCCCACACTGCAACATTGAACTTGAACTAGAAACAAAGTAAATTTCACTTGTAAATGAAGTAACCATACCAATTCCCAACAGTAACTCTCCAAAATTACACTTGACCGAAACGGCACTTTCCCAAAACACAAACCAGTTAACACACATACACTAATTTTTCTCTATTTTTGTAGGGAGGCTGTGCCCCCTGCATCTCCCCCCCCGTGAGGACTGCACCCCCCCACACCCCCTGCTAATTATATATACCAACTCCAAGATCACACTAAAATTAAGGTAGTCATGCATAATTCATAATGTACATCACTCCTACATTTGCATGTACTGGCCAACTATGACATTTTGGACTTAACGTTTTAGATCTTTAGAGCTTTCACTTATAAGAACATTCAGTTAAAACATGTCGACAAACTGGCATTCAACATTTTATGCATACATTCTTCTAACAGTGACCCAGATACACAGTGGCAATGAAGCAGCAAAGGATGGCATATCAGCACAGCAAAAATATGACAAGGTACAGCACTGTAAGTACAAGGCTCCATACGTTCATATGTGTATAACAAGCTAACAAGAAGAATAGCAGCAAGCAGTGTACCCATGCATCCCTAATCTGTGAACCGGTCCACTGTCCTTGATAAGTGTCACCAGGATTTTGGGAACTCACACATCTACAGGCTGTGGTAGTGGAGATGACCTATCTACAAATATCCTGTGTCCAGTACAGACAGTTTCCCGACATCAGTTATGATCATCGTGCTCTGCATCCCATTGTGCAACCTGCAGATGATGTGTGTCACAGAAGACGTGTGCTTCACATGCATGGTAGCCGGTTTCATGTAGGGTGTACTGTCTGTATTACATATCTGTCTCTCCAGCATGTACTATGTATACCACAATGATGATGTAGGCATGTAAAACAGGTGAGACATGTACTAGTCCTGTCATGGATATGTGGGAGGTACACAGTGGGATCCAACACCTCCCTATATGGAGCCATACATATCCCTCCAAAGCATGTAGGAGACCTTCTACACATGCACGGTTGTGACATGGACTCCATAGGACATGTTATCTACACTGTGTATTGGTATACCATGGAACCTGTGTGGCTGCTACAGTTGTATGATATGCCTGTGTAGTGGCATAGCAAGGGTGCCATTGCACATGATGATAGGTGTGATGACTGACACAGTCAGTATAGCAGTGACAATCTGAGATTTACATCCCAAACCTGTTGGTATAGGTTATACAACAGTGAATGCATCCTGACATCCTACCGACCAGTGAATGCCAAAGCTACATTATTCTCTGTGTCCTTAACTTCATGTGTAATGGCTCAACTGTTTGCGGTGTGTGGACACTAGAGTAGTTTGCAGGGATGGATGATTTCCCACAGGATAGTATTGTGTAGTCATTGGCATTTAGTCTTTTTCAGTGGATCAGACAACAACTGACTTTGTGTTAGGCCATCCTGGATAACTGTTGGTTCTGTGTGGGATTCTGTGACAGCTCCTAATATACAGTCACTTGCTAATGTATTCAGACAGAAGTCACTGACAGTAGCTGTGACTATAGAGAGGCACTAGGTAGATGAGGTACACCAGTAATTAATGGAGGATGGTGAACTCCACTGCTGACTGGCATCATTGCAGTGTAGGTCTCCCAACGCTATCTTCCCAGAGTTTGACTGTCAGATACTTGCCTATCCACCAACTGACATAACACTTTGTACATGACATACACAGTTTACAACAAGTCCTGTTGACCTAATATTATCATACACCTTCTCAGGTCATGGTTAGTGGACTGAGACATATGTCTGGCATCCATTGCATAGTGTAATAGTCAATGGGCTGCACCGGTTACAGCCAGTAGGCATGTTCTGGCATGGAGCAAAGGTAACAGTGTTTTGTCCAGTGTCAGTAGGTGTACAACAGTGTCAGTGCTCATATCCATGCTAAGTCATATCATGACATTTCAGGTGACATGATTCAGAGATCTGGGGACACCACGTGGCACTACATGCTGGTTGTCATCTGTGTAAGTAAGTATTGCAGTCACTTCCAGCATGTTACAATAAAAGAGGCATGCAGGGTGTTTGCACAGAGCACAAGCAAACAAATTAGGGAAGTGTAATATGTACACACTGTGTTGCTTAGTCGTGCTATGGCTCACCTGCCCAAAGGATGGTCCAGGTGCTTACCTACAATGCCCTGCAGCAGTGCCGTGACATCCTCATATGTCTCTGCAGTGGTATGGCAGAAATCATATGGAATAGCTGAGACCATCACCTGTAAGTGACATACTCATAACCTCCAAATACTCTTCCCTCAGCATGCCAATATCAGAGTGCAATGGCCATTTGTCGATGTACCTTTCCAAGCAGTGCTGGCAATTGTACACAACAGTATGGTCCCTCACAAAGACACTTCGTGTCTTCAGTATGTGTTCAACGGGGACCAACTGCAATGACTGTCATTGTCGCTTGTGGCATATAGAATACACAGAGGTGATCTGTGCCTTGCACATGGGGCAATGTGTGACCCTGTTTGATTGCATATGCTGCTTATCTGTAGGAGGCATAGTAGATGGATAACCCATTGTAAGAGCATTAACCTCATATGTAAAGTTAGTACTACATGATTGTGGGAGAGATTTGTCTAGCAGATGTAAACACACCCTTGAAACAGAACCCTGCCTAATGGTACACAGAGCACCTCAGTGCACCTCAGCACATACTAACTGTATGACAGACTGGGTGACCGTCATCACAACACAGGATGTCTGTCTGTGTCCCTCATGGACTGGGGCAATATGTGCTGATCCTGTAACTAGGTGTATAAAGATGTCTATGATTGTGAGGGCTGTATGGCCATTGTGCTAGTGAAGTTCAAATGTACTGTGGTTCCATGGCATGTAAAATGCTCTAATAAGCTCAAACACAAACATGGTTATACTGAGGCTAGCACCACTTCCAGTCACTGAATACAGGACACGCCAAGGCACACACATAGTGAAAGTTGGCTGTATGTAGATGTGAACACTTACCTATATACTTGTACACATTGTAGATCACAGTACATGATGCATGCAACACACCTTATGTATGCTAGTACTATCAGTTTAGGACATATGCTTGATGACATCAGCAGGCCTTGTTGTAGTCAGTCCTTTGGGGAGCCACATCACATGCTACAAATAAAATACTTCAAAACACCATATATTTCTAAGTTACCAAGGTAATCATATTTATGCCACATGGACATATACATGTACCAAGTAGTCTGGAGCATAATCAGAACCCCTACCTATCTACTCTTACACAGTACAGACCACAGTACTTATTGCATGTCCTATGGCTTAAGTCTGATATGACAATGTCAGCTGGTAGCCTTAAGGTGGATGACATAATCAGACCTTGTAGCAGAGGGCAGTTTGGAAGCCAGCAGCAAGTTACAGGGCAAAAAAATGTATAACCATTGCAGGTGTATACCCCATGAGGGCATGTCAGTTGTTTTACATGGGGATACACACACACACACATGCAACAAGTAGCCTGAATTAAGATTATAACCCATATCTATCTAGTCTTAGACAGTATGGATCACGGTACTTACTGCACATACAATGGCATGCATCTGATATAATAATGACAGCTGGTAGTCTTAAGGTGGACGGCATCAACAGGCCTTGTGAAGTGGGCAGTTTGGCAGCCAGCAGCAAGTTACAGTGCCAAAAAGTGGATGATCATTGCAAATGGATAGCTCATAAGGGCATGTCATTTGTTTTGCAGGGACACACACACACACACACACACACACACACACACACACACACACACACACACACACACACACACACACACACACACACCAAGTCATCTGGAGTAAGATTAGAACCACTACCTACCTAATCCTACACACTATAGATCACAATATCTATCACATGCACCACAGGAAATTCTGTTGCATATTGGATTGCAGGCACAATATTTGAGCATTACACAAACTAGGCTTGTGTTGAATATCTTTCGCTTGCAGAGTGATATTGCATCTAGTATCCTAGTAGTGAGATGAGATAACTGTTATTATCTGATCTATGTGTGTACAGTTACCAGTATGACCATATGTGGCTGTTTGCACTTAGATAGGCAAACCTGTGGGTAGGAACAATGTGCCCTGTCTATGTTTGCATTGTCAACATTATACATTATACCACCTGCTCACCTGTATCTGTCTATATGGTGACATTCAGCAGGCACAGGTGTCTGCAGGTAAATGGATTATGTACCGTTGCCCCCATTGTTTTGATCCTTTGAGCAACAGTATGGATGTGTGATCGTGCAGATTTACTCATCATTATTAGTGTATGTAGGACAATAGACATCCATACACGCATTTATGTATATAACAGGAATGTTTATATAAATGGAGCTGCATGTGTGTGATATGTATATATGTTATGTAGATATATGGGGAGAGTCTACCTATCAATTTAACATATATAGCTATATATATATATATATATATATATATATATATATATATATATATATATATCTCGGTGTACTTTTGAAGAACGAAAGTTCACTACTTTGAACTTCAAAAGTATACCCACACTAACGCGAAAGTGCACTTTCATGAAAGTGCACTTTTGCGAACCTGCTAGACCAAACGGGCTAGCAGTCACGGACCTTAGGGTTAGGGCATGGGTTAGGGTAAGGGGATAGTTAGTAGGGCTATCCCATTACCTTGACCTGTGCCCTAACCTTAAGGTCTGTGACTATTGCACCACAGTGGAAGACATTCCAAATCAGGCTATGACCTCCACTGGTGTGCGGTAGTCATGGACCTTAGGGTTAGGGCACGGGTTAAGGTAAGGGGATAGTTAGTAGGGCTATCCCCTTACCTTGACCCGTGCCCTAACCCTAAGGTCTGTGACTATCACACCACAATGGAGGACATAGCCTGTTTTTCAATGTCTTCCATTGTGGTGCAGGAGGTTCAGTCTAGTAAGCATAAGCGAAACTGCACTTTCGTTAAAGTGCACTTTCGCTTAAGTGGGGATGTACTTCCCTATTTTGAAAAAGTGAATTTTCATTGTAGGAAAGTACACCCTATATATCTATATATATATATATATATATATATATATATATATATATATATATATATATATATATATATATATATGTCTGACACTACATACAGCTAGATATTCTATGTATGTGGGAGAGAGATAGTGATTGACAGATATGTAAATATATATGTTTGCATGTATAGACATATCTATACATAACAGGTCATTTTGATGAAGGGGCAATGGCATTCATTTCGCTCATTTTAACTAAGTGTCTGGGCATACACAGTATGACTGTCTGTACTTATAAAGTGACTCCAGGCCAAACTTACCTGTACTCCAGTCTGGGAATTTGTGTGTTACAGGCACTGACATCTGTCCCTGTTTCTGTAGTACTGCACTTCACTCAAAAAGTCCACTGCATTCCCCACCTGTCTGCTGTACTTAATATCTGACTGAGGTTCATAATGTTACCACCACACATGCTGACAGTCTGTAAAAACACCGACAAAATACTACCTCACATGCAAAAGATGTGGATACTCCCAGATTTGAACCATCAATACCCGCCAGAAAAAGAGAAGTCATTTAACACACAATCAACAGCATAAATATGTATGTTGTCATTCCTGCTTCTCGTGTGACATGCAATGTTTGATCAAGTTTTATGTTACAGCCCTGAGATTGCCTGGTCTGCTGATATACCATTGCTGACTTACTGTTACAGCATTTGTATGGGAACACAGCTGTGTTGGGGGTGGGGAGCAACAACATATGATATGCTGGGATAGACAGTAGTCTAAAGATCATGTGACACCACTGTTTTATCATGTGACACCACTGTTTAACATCTCCCTTGACTGATGTAGTGAATATTCTAACCATGAGCCTTAGTGATTATTAGGGAACACATACTATTGGACTGGGTATCTGTAGTACCATGTGGATGTTACTTCTGTCCACATAGCCCACTATATTTCCTTGCATATATGCAGTAGATCCATACATACGATACCATGTTATAGTAATCCTTACCAGTACTGTGTAGGTTAAGGACATACCTTGTGAATGCAACAGTTGACAGAACTGTAGTTAAGGACTGACTCTTGTGTGATGCAAGTAGTACATAGTCAATACATGGACTGGTACAGGTTGTGTGTGTTGCCTGGCATCAAAAATTTTACTATATGTATGTGAGTAAGAGTAAGGTGTCAGTCCCTAGGACCCTAGGTTGTCAGTGAATATGCTATGCATTTTCTCTTAGCCAAAGCCAGGTTGTACTGGGCAAGCCTACATTTGCCTATAGGGACATCATCAGAGGGTTCCTCCTCCAAGTCTTCCTGTGACTGTGGCTGTGGTGACCTAGGCCGTGGTGGGGGGCTTGTATCCTTTCCTTTATCTGATCCTGCTGCAGCTGTTTCCACAGGATGATATTGTGCAGCATGGCACATACTGTGAACATATATGCACATGTGGCTGGACAGTACGGCAGGGCTCCAGCAGATATATCTAGGCACCAAAACTGTGACTTCATAAGCCCAGACACACACTCTATGATGTTCCTAGTTTGTACGTGTGCCTCATTATGGCATTCTTCTGTGGGTGTGTGTGCATTTCTGATGGGTTTAATCATCTATGGTTCCAGTGTGTAGCCAGCATCCCCCAGTAAATGGCTGTGTGTGATCCCGCCCCTTCCCCCAGCAAAGATCTAGTACAGCTGTGATGTGTGCCAGATATAGGAGTCGTGATAACTGCCTGGGCTACCAGCACACACATTCATGATAATCCCCTGGGCATTGCACATGACCTGGCAGTTGATGGAATGGTACCCTTGTGGTTGACATAGATTCTACCCTCCTCACCGCGTGGTAACTTGATGTGTACATGAGTGCAATCTAAGGCACCCAGTACCTCAAGGTATTGTGCTACATAGTAGAAGTGTTGCATATTGTTGGCCCTCGCTTCACGGGTGAGGGGAAAGGTATGTGCTCGCTGGCATGCGGTAGCATGGCATTCAGGAACTGGTGCATTACCCCGGAAGCTGATGCCTGTGAGACCCCCATCATGTCCCCAGTTGGGCTTTGGTAAGTCCCTGTAGCTAGAATCCTAAGGGGTACACATACTTTTGTTTCCATATGAATGGGTTCCCCTCTGTTGACTCTGGGTCTGAGTTGAAGGTGGCAGAGCTCAGTGAGTTCTTACAGTATGTCCCTGTCCACACTGTAACACTCTTCAATCTCCAGTTCATGTAGTTCCTGCAAGGTTACCTTCGGCCTGAACAATTTTCTCCTTCTCTGTCTAGGCTATTTGTCAAGAGCAGCAGTAACACTGATTTCAGCATCTAACACATACAGATGTAGCAAACCTGCAGCAGCCCCTAGCATTCTCACAGTTACAATTCCCAAGTCTGTACTTCAATGGTGCAGAGTATGTGGGAAAAAAATCAGATTGTAGTGTGTATGCATACGTTATAGTGCTCTGCTGTAGGTGCTGACTGTGTAATTGGCTACCTATGATGCATTCCACCTGCCTGGTATATCATTAACATCATTTAATGTCCCTAACTTATGTTAAACAGGAGTCAAAACTAATTAATATGTCATTGGATTTTAAATACACTAAGCACTGTGGCGCGCAATATAAACATGTGCCCTGAAGTTGAATAAAGCTTAGCACTTAGTACTCACCCCCCCCTCCCAGATTTCCACTCTCAGCATAGTGGCACACCATGCAAACACATGGAAAAATGCTCTCCTTAGCTAAACAAACCTAATAAGTGAGTACACACACACACCCTGAAAGGGCACGCTCAGCACAACAGCGACCGCACAAACAGGTGCAGCTAAGTTGAAATAAGCTTAGAAGTCATTAAACACACCCTCCCCTGATGTCATCTACCTCCTGTGTAAATACCAACATGGTTCCCAGCCTATACAAAGGGGATATGTGGACACAAATACCCCTTTATGCTATTCAGTAACTCCACCTCATTTGCATAGGGATCCATGCTCACAGCCTGGAAACTACACACTTCTTAGCCCTACCACTTTAGCAACAGCACCGATGCACCATTGTTGATACTCCACACAAGGTCTTGTAATACATTTTTTTTTTTTATACAAGGCATATTTGTGCACTGTAGCACGCAGCACAAACATACCCAGATTATTAAAAAAAAAAAATAACTTATTTCCTTTAATTTTTCAGATGTACAGGAGGATAGTTTCAGTCATATCTGTATGTGGTATTCCATTTTTGTCTGTATATCTCCAGTTTTACAGCCCCTTTTGTCTGTCTATACTTCTGTACATGGAATTTTCCATGTACACTACAGACACTGATATGGGGTCTGAAAAGCTTATTACCTACCTGCTGGATCATGCTACCTGTCTTATTTGCATAAGACTGATCAGTTTATGAGGTGATCTGCTTGCCAGGAAACTTCCCATGTTGGCATGTGTCTGCGCACCGCTCAACAGTGTTTACTGAACCTAATCTAAAATTTGCTTATTTTTGTGTAAGCAGCGCGGCACAATGCCTACATGGTAAATAAAACCATGTAGGCTTTATTAAATTTCCCCCAGTGTCTTCTCTGTGAATTAGTTGCTACTCAGAATCAGTGAAATGTTGTTGTATCTTTCGGCTTTACCCGGTTAGGGGTCGCCACAGCGGAACTCCGGTCCGCTAATGATTGGCAGTCGATTTTTACATACTGACTTGCCAGGCCTGATGCACAACCTTCAATGAAGGTACGCCAGAATCAGTGAAATAGTTTTCATTTATTTTTGTCTTTTGTTGTTCTGAAAATTCTAATGACAAGCAGGTAGATTACAGCCATCTTTAATTAGCAATGATATTAGAACTAGCTAGATATTTAAAGATGTATGGATTCAAAGAGTTTACAAGAAAGAGATAGTTCATGTCTAATTATGACTGTCCTAATATCTACATTCATAGGGCACCTTCTGCCCAGGATAAATTTAGGGGAAGCCATTTAATCAAGGTGTGCCTAAGAAGAAGAAAAGTTATCACTCTTCTTCATTTGCAAAGAAGACTATTCTAGTGATCACTGAATCACATATCTGCTTCTCTAGTGTGTTAAATTTATTTATTAATGGTGACTAAAGTCCAATTTGTCCAGGGGCATTTTCAGGTGCGGGTCAGATTGAAATAGTAATAGGAATTAAGAGGGCAGGATAAGGAAGCTAACTGATGAGATGGAGGTGAAAAGGTTAACTGGAAATGTAGGAAGATTGGAAGGAAATGAGGTAAGGTAGGGAGGGGTGTAATGGGATTTATGCAAGTGTAACTGGGTAAGGAATCATATTTTGTTGAGAACTTGCTACCCACCCTCCTCCCTGTTTTTTGGGAACATTGGGGATTGTGGTTATTTCATAAGTTTGGGTAGGTGGAGAAGAGGGGCACACTTTTCTGTCTTCTGTCCCCCCTCTGGTGCTGGATGATCATTTCATTGAATGGGAAAAGGAGAGTGAGCAGTTGGAAGCTGCTTGGTAAGTAAAATAAAACAGTGGCAGTAAGGACACTGCTTATTTGGTTGGATGTTTAATTCAATAAGCGGGAAATGAGAGTGAGCGATGGGATCCTGCTTGATACATGGAATAAGTGACTAAAGGTAAAGACAGTGCTTATTTGGTCAGGGTGAGCGAGGTCACGCTGCCCTAGTTAACAGTTATATGCATGTTTTGTTGTGATTAATAATAGATATTGATCAAAGTTATGTTTAGTTTAATAAAAGTTGTCAAACATCATTCTGTGTGATGTGTTTGTTGAAGGGGACAGGGACAAAAATTGTTGCATAATAACTGGAATAGTAACCAAACCAATTGGGGGATAAAAGACACCGGACAATAGAACTGCAGTAAAACTGAACGCTTTTGTCTTTATTGTCAAGACTTCTTCAGAGTAAAAATAATTAAAACAATCAACATTTAAATACAAAAAAATGCATCACCTGGTTTAAACACACCCCTTCTCATTATCCAATAGCAAACATACTTTAAAATTCATGATTAACTATAAAATGTTACCATAAGTAAGGAAATACAAATGAAATGTATTAAAAGTATTGTATTCCCTTTACGCCACATAAGATTTCAACCTTAATATACTCATAATAGAAATATAATAATTGAAACCTATGAAAACACTTGCATTTCATCTGAGTTGCCACGGTAGCTCACAATGTTCTAATAAATCTTCCCAAGGCCCACCCCTTGAGTTCTGTATAACTTGGTCCAAGCCACAAAAAAGGAAAAAAATGTCCTGGGTTGTTAATAATATGTTTGGCTAAAGCACTATCGGCCTTGTTTTTCCTTAATATCCAGGACATGTTCATATATTCTTTCCCTAAGCTTTCTCTTAGTTTTTCCCTACATAAAACCCATTACATCTCTGGCACATGGCAAGAAAAACCACACCATGGGTGTTACAAATACAAAACACATTAGCCCTGATAAAGCTGTCATTAACCTTAAATCTGTTCCCTTCTAACAAATGATTGCAATGGGAACAAAAAACACATTTTGTTGTACCTGTTTTTTTGTATGTTACATTGACTACACTAGGTTTGCTTTGATACAAGGAGTTTTTAATGGTTTTACCTTTTCTGTAGACCATTAGAGGTTTTCCCCCTACTTTATGTAACACACCAAATAATGGGAAAATGGACCAGTACTTGTTTATTATTTCACATATTATCTGATCTTCCATGCAATATTCTGTCACAAAAGCGACAGAGTAATCTTTATTAGGGTTACTGTTATTCCCAAAAAATTCATTGACACTACTGAATTCAGTCTTAATTAATGGAATAATGTCACCTTTTCTCTTTCTTTGATTATTTCCCCCCTTATTTTGTTAACTAATTCAAGGGGGTATGGTTTAGCTGCAAACATGTTAGCAAAGTTCCTACTCTCTGTACTATACAAATAATCATCCGATATCATCCTGGCTAATCTTATGAATTGCCCTTTAATAATTCCTCTGTTCTGAAATTCTGGATGACCACTAGAATAGTGTAGCAAACTATTACAATACGTGAGTTTTCTATCAATCATACTGATAATACTCTGCTGATCATGATCTTTTATAATATTAACATCCAGATAATTTATAAATTCTGCATTAAAGGAGAATGTAAACTAAATAAAAGAAGTAGTGGAATTTATATAGTCAATGAAAGGGCCTATTTCATCCAGTTCGCCTTCCCAGGCAATAAAAATGTCATCCAAAAATCTGGTGTACACTTTTCATGGTGGGCTAATAAAATGGTTAAACAAATATTATTTCTCCCATTGAATGAGGACAATATTGGCAAACAAAGGGGTGCACAAAGTGTCCATAGCAACACCCTTACATTGCTTAAACTATTTCCCCTCTAAAAAGACAAAATTATATTTGAGAAAAATTTCCATAAAGAGATTTCACACATTAATTTCATCCTGCTGGAAAGTAGTTGACTCCATAAAAATTCATTGAACCAATTCAATTCTATGTCATGTGGAATGACAAACAATTCAACAACATCAATTGTTAAAAAAAAAAATCATTGATTTAGAGTACCGCAACCCCTTGATTTTAAACAAAAAGTCACAGGAATCTCTGCATAAATATGTAAAATTATTCAAATATTTTTTAAGTTTTTAATCAATGAGCTTAGCTAAATGGTGGGGCTTGGAACAACTAGCATTAACAATTGGCCTTTTTGATGGGAGGGAGTCTGTTACACTTTTGTGTGTTTTTAGAATACCAAAAATGGTGGGAACCATAGGGTGTTTTACATGCAGAAAATCATACAAAGCATAATCAATCTGACCTTGGCCAATCAAGTCTTTCACCCAATAGACAATTTCTTTATGTGCAATCCAAATGAAATTATAAAAACTTCTTCATAGAAACCACCCTATAACACAAAGTGTAACATTTTGTTAAGATAATCCTTCCTATCATAACAACTGCACCCCCCCCCCCCACATCGGGTTTCATGATTCTAATAATTTTATTCTCAGCTAATCTCATGAGCAATTAATACTCAACGACAGTTAGATTTACATCATTGTTAATGCTCAGTCTTAAGGCAAAATTGCCTAAAGTCATAGTTTACCAGTTATTCAAACAACATCAAAGGCAGTGCTAAACTCGGATTAAATAAACTACTGCGGAAAAATATTTCTCTTGTTTTCATTATGTTGTTAGTTCCCATAATCAAGTTTAAGTTCAATTTTCTAAGGTAGATTTTTAAGTCCACCAATAACCTTTCAATTTTCGCCTTATTTGTTGGCATAAATGAGAATTCCTTAGACATTAAATTAGCATATTCGCTACTAAAATCAAAAAAGGTCAAATTGTACAAACAAAAGTCACCTTTACTGTTGTCGATGGTACATGCACTAGTGCAGTCCTCACCAAAATTGCTTACATAACCATCAACTTGTTCCAAACAATTTATCTACATTGGCAGTTATTGAAAGATGTCCTCTGTTTGCCATAATGGCCAGAGATCCTGTACTATCTTCACCCTTGTTGAAAGGTTTGCTGTTGGTTGATCCTGTTCCTTATCCTCTCCAACCGCAGGATATGCTCTTGTTCTAAAGGGGTGTCATCCAATTGTTCAGAATCATCAACGTTCTCAACAACTCTAGTGTTGTGATGAACAGAAGGTATGGAAACCTGATCCGTCCCACCCAGGGGGGGGCATGGATAAGAACGCCCCTCCATGTAGTCCGTTCTATCCATGTTCATCTTCTTTTCTTTTTGAATTTCTATATTGGCAATGTCAGTGTCTATATTAGAGATAATGGCTCAATATCAAGCCATATTCTGTTCAAATAATAGGTCTTTCCTGATGGCAACATTGAGCCTATCTACTTGAACAATCAATTTGTCTATCTGGTGTTGGTTGTGCTTAATGAGCACCTCTAAAAGTTTGCATTCCTTGATTGTCAAACAAATTAATGAGTTCCCGATATAGAAGAGAATCTGAAATGACCAAGTTAGGAAATTTCCAATACCTAAGACCCTTAGGTATCCTTTGTACTTTGAGGCATTCATGCAAATAGGAGTTTTCAAGTGGAGTTTACAGCACTTAGAAAGATGTCTCTCAAACCGCTCCATAAGTTGTAACAAAGACTCCACTTCTATAGATTCATCACTTTGAAAGGATAGCAATCCATTGAGCCAGTCCTTCAAATTAAAGCTGGTACTAGGGACAGCACGCCTGCTGATCAAAGGCAAATCCACTTATCAATGAGATTTAAGACATTGGGGTGCATGGCTAAAATCACCATCATTGGTACTGCTTGAAGCAAAAGCATTGACTTTGTTATTAAGCTCCTGAACGAGTTGAGTAAGCAGTCCAATATGGCCTACAATATTGTCCACAGAAACGGTGCCCGCACCTCCCAGAGCACTCAAAGGTTAGTAAAAAAACATGACAAACACCAAACAGGTGGCATGGCTATCATATTTTTATTGCCATATATTATCTGCACATAACAAATCATATGTGCAGATTATTGTTTATATTCATATACATGTCACTAATATGTTAAAATTTACATGGGATATGTGCATATTAATTTTTTGTTGACCATTGATATTTGCTTATTATGGTTTTGTATATTATATCATACAGGCACTTATTTCAAATGCGGGTTATATCACTTTAAGTGGGGGACTATAAAAAGGGTTCAACATGGTGGACGTTTTTACTTTATTTTTGGCATTGATAAAGGCTAACAATAGCCGAAACCAGTTTGCCTCAGTATAGGTTTTTACCTATTCTGATTATATTTTTTGCTATGTTGCAGCAATAAATATTATTACTACCTTCCTGTACGTGCTGGTCTGTTTTTGGTTTGATGTTTGTGCTTTGTTTGGGACCGAGCACGCCAGTCCTACGTGCGTGATAGTTGGTCGGTTTGGTTGCAGTTGCAGTCTTCTTTTCACGCTGGGGATGCCTGGATGGTTGTTCTACTCCACCAGTCTTCCATCTTTTTGGATATTACCTGCTTCGGATTACCGTCGATACAAGTATATTTTTCTATAGCAATGTAATTTAGACAATTGTTCTCCTTTTTGACATTATGAGCTTGCCGAGTATTTTTGGTTCTGCTGGAGGTAGCCTTCGGATATTTTTTGCTCTCAGTTAACTTTGGACTTTCATGGGTTGGGCCTTGGTTACGGATGGTCGTTCCACACGGTGACCAGACATCCAGGACTTAACACCTACTGTTATTTGCTCACTCTTCGGCTGTATGGTTATTGAAATGTGGGCTTTAATTTCAGGTACTGTGTGTGACTGGTTTAATTTATAAGCTTCGCGGGACCTTATGTGTTGGGCCTTGTATATGGATGGATGTTTCAACTGGGATGAGAGAACCATGATATAACATCTCCTGCAATTTTTTCATTTTTTCACTTTCCGACTGCATGGTTAGTGAAACGTGGGCTGTAATTTAACGTACTGTGTGGGACTGGCTTAATTTATGACCTTCGAGGGATTTAGGGCAGATCAAACCACTTTTTGAAGCCCACTGAGTAAACCAATAAGTGACTATAATATCTGTTTGGAACTGTCGAGTCTATGATTATTGTCAGCTTGCAATTTCTACATAGAGGATTAACATTATGAGAGCATGATATATTTCCTAGTTACTCGTTTGGAATGGACACCATTTTGGACTTTTAAATACACAATTGTGTTTATGGTTTGTTTAACATTTTGTATGTTTACTGGAGTTTGTTCTAACTCATTACGTTTAGCTTAACATACTTTTTGACTTAAAGATGCAGCATGATGTATGGTTTTTGAACATATGTGTTATCTGATTCTTTAAATATGTTTACGACTATACAGTACTTGGTTTTCATGGCACAGTTTGCTAAAAGTTTAAGCCAATGTGAAGACTTTTAATTTCTTACGTTTTTTATTTTCCAATTTATTATTTGTATGTAAGCTATACAGTTTCTATCAGATAATTGTTTTTTAGGGTAACGACTGGATTATATTGTGCCATTTGAATTACATTTGGCACTGGTGGTTTGGCCCTACGCCTTACGTTATCTATTTACAATAATTGCTTTGGGCTGATATATATATTTTTTTGGGACAACCTCACCATAATGTGGCTTTTGGAAACATAATTGAATAGTCTTGGGTCAGTTTGGGTGTAGTCAAATATATATACCACACTATTTCAACTTTATTTTTGACCTATTTAAGGTGACCAATATATCTCTTTGTGTCAAACCATTTTTTAGATAATTAATACAAACACTAGATGAGACGAAGGTCGACCTAGTGAGGAACATTTGACTTAGTTGTTTGGATACTCTCAAATTGAGTTTTATGGGTTGTATCCTATATTTTTTCACCCAACCACAAATGACTTAATTAGGTGGCCGATGGTTGGTTTGAAGTTGGAAGGATAAATACCAGCTCTAAAGGTTCTGGGTGAGACGAATGTCGATCCAGTTACTGTATTCAGGTTCGATTTTGGTTTGATTCTATTGGGATATATGGATATTTATTTCTGATCTAATTTTTATTGGATCATTGTTTATCTTTTTGGCTAACATTTTGCTGGTCAATATATTTTATTAGATTTGGTCACTTATAATAATAAGGCCTTTGATATTAGATTGGTAGTGTTGGTATTTTGACTATTATTATCCAAACATTTCTAAACATTTTGAATCTATATTCTTGTGATTTTTTCCAACATATATATATTTTAATCACAAACCTCTTATGTCTGAGGTGGTTCTAGAAAATATTATATGTCCTGAAGGTCTCTAATTGGGTTCTCAAAGTATTCAAACATGGATTTAAACGAAATTTTGCAAGGATTAGCATCTGATAAGGATAATCTTGAAGTGTTTGGCCTGACCACTAGTGCTGGTTCTACTATGTCTAATCCTACAACAAATGATCAACAGAAATGCAGCTATGTTTTCACTAAACTTGGGAGACAGATGAAGATCTTGCGATCTAATGTATGGCACATGAAATTGTTCAAAGCCTATCAAGCTAAGGATATAACACCAAGGGGGCTGAGAGTACGTTTACAACCCTTAGTGGCACAGATAGATAATGAGTTATCTAAAGATTGGGCTGAAGCACAACACTCATCTTCTATGCTATTTGTGGAATGCTTGTTAAAATATTATGACAGAATTATTACATCTAATTTATCAGAAATTCAAAGTTTATGTGTGGAGGCTGAACAATTTAATAAGTATGAGTATTATTCTCAGCATGTTTCAGATTTGGCCAAAGATTTGTCTATTCTTGAAAAACAATTGTTGAAACGTAAGATCAACAAATTTCAGCGTGATCTTATGGATTATGAAAAAGGCAAACCTTTTATTAGTCAGAAAACAGTTAGATTTAATGAACCAAAAAATACTCAGAGGGTTAACAATAACAAAAAAAGACCTAGGTCTATTCTTAGACATCAAAATATCTCATCAGATTTTACTTCTGAAGAGGAAACTTCTTCGGCCACTGATGGAGAAGTGACCTCCCGTCAGGCGTCCCCAGTAGCCAAAAGAAGACAGATGCCCCCTTTAGACCAAAGGGTAGGAGGAGGGGAGGCAGAAAACATAGATCTAGGTTTAAATACCCCAACTTTACAGAATTTGTTGAAACAAATGATAAAGTAATCAACAATGTTCACAATATTTCTTCGACTGTCCTTTCCCCAGTTCAGATTACACTTTTGAATAAAGGATTGAATTTTGTGCCAAGCTCTGTGGTTTCTGAAAATGATTTATTAAATGATGTCAATAATTTTTGTAGATTATTAAACCTCAAAATATTTTTTTCAGATACTGATGGTTCTCAAAGATCCACTGAATTCAGATTTGGCAAATCCTCTTTTGTCCCTCCGATGAACAAACATGTTTCTATTTTCAGGGAATGTGTTATGAAAGAGTTACATTTTTCTAATGTATATCAATCACAATTTAATAACTTATCTCCTAAGGAACGACAGGCGTTGTTGGAACTTAAAAATAACCATCAGTTAGTTATTACTATGGCCGATAAGGGTGGGGCCATTGTGGTTATGGACCATCAAGCTTACATCAATGAGGCCTTACGACAACTATCGGATTCTAATTATTACAGAGAGTTAGATGTAGATCGGACTCCACAGTTTAAGGAAGAAATTGATAGGTTTTTGGAAGTGTCAACTAACCAAGGGGTAATTACTGAACAGTTAGCCAAACAGTTGCAAGTGGAGGAACCTATTCCACAATATCTATATTTGTTGCCCAAGATACATAAGGATGCTCAGAATCCCCCAGGCAGATCCATTGTATCTGGGCGTGGTTCTTTGACTGAACCCTTATCAGCCTTCCTCACACATTACTTAAAACCACTGTTGACTCAAATCAGATCACGTATTCAGGATACCACGGAATTCCTGAATATTGTTAATGACTCACAGTTAGAATCCTCTTGGTGGTTGTGTACTCTTGATGTAGCCTCACTATATACCAGTATACCACACGAATTAGGTATTTTAGCCGTTTCCTATTGGCTGTATAAATCTAATCTATATTCAATGGAATTCAACAACTTTTTGACTAAATTGACGGAATTTGTATTGTGCAAAAACATCTTTTACTATAATGGTAAAGCCTATTGGCAAATCAATGGAACAGCAATGGGGGCCTCGTTCGCACCCATATATGCGGATCTTTTTATGGGTTATTTTGAGGCCACGTATATATATATGATATACAACACAATAATTTTCTTCCGTATTTAGACATTTGGAGGAGATATTTAGACGATTGTTGGATGGTGTGGCGTGGCAATAAGGAACAATTATCTGATTTCGTGAATTATCTCAATGATAATTCTTTCGGAATTAAATTTACAGCTAATATTGAACAAGGTAGCATTGTGTTTTTGGATGTTTTGGTTATGAGACTTGAGGATAACACCTTAGCCACGTCTGTTTATAGGAAATTTCCTCAGTATAACACTCTGCTACATGCGGATAGCTGTCATCCACGCCACATCATCCAGAATATTCCCAAATCACAATTTATGAGAATGAAGAGGATATGTTCCTCTCCACAGGATTGTTCTCATTTTTGTGATGATTTATCAAACAGATTTGTTGATCGTGGTTATAAAACACACAACATTACCAAATCTTTGAAGACTGTTAGTAAAATACCTCGTTGTAAATTATTACAGTATAAATCCAAGAATCAGAACCAATTGTGTTCCAAGGACCAGTCTATGTTGAGGTTAATAACTACATATGGGGCTAATACCAATCACTTTATTGGTATTATTAATCAACATTGGGATATATTAAGGTCACATGAAATCTTGAACCGTATATTACCGGACCAATGTTCTTTTTCTTACCGTAGAGCTAGGAACTTAAATTCTTTTTTTACTCATTATAAGAGATACACTCCCCATATTTCTTTACAAACTACTTTAGGAGGCCAAATACTTAAAGGCAGTTTTCCTTGTGGCCATTGTTCATTCTGCAAGTATATGGTAAAAACCTGTGAATTTTCCACCAAAAATACGTCTCAGGTTTTTGATATCAGGATATTTGCTAACTGTAGTTCTGATTGGGCCATTTACTTGGCCACTTGTAATTGTTCGGCATTCTATATTGGACAGACCTCTAGGTCTGTCAAATTGAGAATTTGTGAACATAGGAGTGCCATTAGGAATAGACGCACTACCAATGCTTTATATAAACACACTTTGGAACATCCTTCAGCTACCTATACATTTGTTATTATAGACAGAATTATTTTTCATCGAAAATTTAAAGCAGGATGGCACCAAAAATTGAATGATATGGAGAACAAATGGATAATTAGATTAGGGGGTCTATTTAGACCAGGTTTAAACACTCTAGAACCTTCATATTGATAGGATACTAAACTGTATTGAGGTGATTGTTTTGATTTTTAGTTTCTTCAAATATGGATGACCATGCAAATATGAAATATTGCAATATTTATTATAGTTGGCACTACTCAGTCTTAGAAATTCATAGTTGCCATATATATGTGCATTGGGATTTGTAGTATATTTAGTGTGGCATGGCTATCATATTTTTATTGCCATATATTATCTGCACATAACAAATCATATGTGCAGATTATTGTTTATATTCATATACATGTCACTAATATGTTAAAATTTACATGGGATATGTGCATATTAATTTTTTGTTGACCATTGATATTTGCTTATTATGGTTTTGTATATTATATCATACAGGCACTTATTTAAAATGCGGGTTATATCACTTTAAGTGGGGGACTATAAAAAGGGTTCAACATGGTGGACGTTTTTACTTTATTTTTGGCATTGATAAAGGCTAACAATAGCCGAAACCGGTTTGCCTCAGTATAGGTTTTTACCTATTCTGATTATATTTTTTGCTATGTTGCAGCAATAAATATTATTACTACCTTCCTGTACGTGCTGGTCCGTTTTTGGTTTGATGTTTGTGCTTTGTTTGGGACCGAGCACGCCAGTCCTACGTGCGTGATAGTTGGTCGGTTTGGAAACACCAAACAGGAACCAGTAAAAACAAAAACTTGAATAGTTACCAAGCCAATTGGATGATGAAAGACACTGGACAACAGAGCTGCAGTAAAACTGAGCACTTTCATCTTTATTGTCAAGACATCTTCAGAGGAAGAATACTTAAAACAATCAACCTGTGTTCCCAAGTCTCATAGTACTGGGTCAGAACTCAAGGGGATGCTGTCGATATTGTAATTTGTAAGGAAATTCTGTTTTGCCAAAGAGAATAATAATGCATTTCTTGCCTTTAGTTTTAGACCATGGCTTTGGCAGCAATCGTTTGTTTGTGTTTAGCCATTCTTGTAATATGTTGACATCACTGGGGGACTCAATGATTGCTCCCAGTTTGCAATCATCAGCAAACTTGGTGAACCAAATGCTATCTGCTTTGACCTGGACTTCTGAGACAGTAAGGGGCCCAGCACAGACCCCTGTGGTACTCCACTGGTGATGGGTCTACTGATGGTGGTGAAGTTACCAATTTTGAAAGAATGTGTTCTGTTGGTGAGACAATTTACTACCCATCTAAGGGTTAATGCCTTTCTGGGAAAGTATCTCAATGATGCCAGAGTAGGAAATTGTGTCGCAAGGCTTGTGGCAAAGTTGAGCTAGGCAGTCTGCACTGCCTTATCTTCGTCCATGGTTTTGGTGACATTCTCAAAGAAGTCCACCAGGTTTAATAAGCATGATCTACCCTTAACAAAGCCAAACCGAGTTGTGTCCAGAATTTGGAAGTTGTCCTTGTTGATAAGAGCCATGATAAATCTTTCCGTAGTCTTGCAGATGAGGCTGGTTAGATTTATGGGTCTGTAGTTCCCAGGGTCAGTTGATGCCCCCCCCCCCCTTTGTGCTGGGGGATTATTGTTGCTGTTCGTTCTGCAGGAACATAGCCAGTTCTCAGGCTAAAGAGAACACCAAGTGGGCCTGATAGGTTTTGTTTTAGATTTTTTAGTAAACAATCTGGGATATTATCTGGTCACATTGAGGCCATGTTTTTTGGCCTTGGTAAGTACAGAGATGGCCATTTCTCTAGAGATACTAGGCAGAGGTGCCAGGTAGGCTTTGGGATATGGTACATGGTAATAGGTTGGTGATGTTTGCACTGAATCTGTCAGCTAGCCGGCCAGCAATATCTTCCATTTAGTATGAGTGATTCCATCTATACCCACTTCAGCACAGAGCTGTGAATTCACTTTTAGACTTTGGACAAAGTTAAAGAATGCCGTATGATTATCCTTATTTAAGGATGAGATCTTAGCTTTGCAATTTGATTTAGAAGACTACAAGATTTCTATTTGTCTTGTAAAAGCAAAGGAGGGAACTCTTCCTCTGCAGAGTGAAATCCCTCTTGCATTTGGGCATCCTCTGCAGAGTGAAATCCCTCTTGCATTTGGGCAACAGTTTCTTCCTCTTGTTATATATTCTGTTTATAGTTCAAGTCCACCATGGTGGCTTGTTTTTAAGGGAAGACTTGGTTTTGATTTGGTGAGGTATAGCAGAGTTTAGGCTGTTGCTTAAGTGTTTGTATAGGGCATTTGCATACACTTCTGCATAGTTATCATTGATGTTTGCAGTTGCAGTTGGTATAAAGCTTTTTATACCATCACTCAGTAGGCTGTAGTAAGTTTTGGTAAAGTTTTTTTATAATTTTTTTTTCTGTAGGATGTCAGTTCCAGTGGTTATTTCAAACAAGACTGATTTCTGGTCTCACCTAACCTGGGAGGGCATAATGCATGGGGAAGTACAGTGACCCTCCCATGTTAGTGAGTACTATGCCCTGAACATTAGAGCTCCTAGTGGGAGTGCAGACTATGTTTTCCAGAGCTTTTGTGTTTGTGTTAACAAAGTCCAGAAACCTCTGGGCGAGCATGTTTTTGCGTGTGTATGTCCCCCAGTCTATGGAAGGAATGTTGCAATCTCCCATGACTAAGGTGATGGGCTGTATGGCGAAAGATTTCTATAAATTGCAGTAGGCAGTGTGCTTATCCTGGTTAGTGGGGGATCTATAGCTAACAATGATGTGGTACATTACTTTCCCAATAATTAACTGGACATGAAGTAGTTCAAGAGAGTCATGTGTATGACCAGACTTGAAGTATATTTCGTTTTAATGAAGATGGGTACACCTCCACCTTTGGTTCCTTCACACTCATTTTGAAATCTGAATGTGTGGAAGGCATTGTAGTCTTGCATGGCTGAGGTGCTGTCAGTAGCCTTGAACCATGTCTTGGTAATTGGACAGATGTCAGCATACTCTAAGGTGAGGAGTGCTTCCAAGGAGTGCAGTTTTGTGTTTAAACTCCTAGCATTAAGCAGCAGGATCCTGACTTTGTCTTGATTAGATTTTGTTACGCTCAGAAATTTCTTGTTTTGATATTGCTAAAACAAAGAGCGAGAAGGTCACACAGAAAAAACAACACCTGATGTTCATAAGGGTCATTTGCATATATCCCATGTGCCTCTGATACAAGAGGTTTGAGAGGTCACTCAGTGGAAGTTCTAGCTTGCCTAGAGTTTTCATTTAGTTTTTACTGATTGTTTTGACATTGCCTAAAAAAGGCACTTTGGGGGAGGCAAGGGCCTGTGCCAGTGTCCAAAAGCCTAGGGGTTTTCAGAGGTGCAGACCATCTCTAACAAAGCAGCAAGGTCTGCTCACCATATCCTCCCTGGCTGACAGATACTGGATCCCTTGAACTGACACTAGAAGCAGAGCCAATTGCCGAAGACAATCATTTTTGTTTATATTGTGGCATCATCCTGGGTGAGGGTAGGATACTGCTTAGGGCTAGGGACATACCTGTCTGGGACACATAATCAGAGAGTTCCATCATGTATCTCTTCATATAGTCCAGAGAGGTATGTCTCAAGTCATGTACTACAACATGGAGTATGAAAGAGTCATAACAGTACTTGTTGTTGAGTGACTTGAGTGCATGTCTGATTTGTTGGATTCTGGCATCTGATTGGTAGATGTCCGTAATATTCTCCTTGTCCAGTCTGGTGAGGGGGGAATCTGTGTTTCTCACTATGGAATCACTTTGACCAAGACATTTGATGTGTTTTGCCTTAGGGGCATGTTTTTTGAGACACAGGTGTGTGTCTTGATTTGTGTCGTTTCTTTTTGCTTAGTTTTGAGTGTGGGTGGTGTGCGTTTTGGAGGTCTCTGTTTTTTGCTTAGCTTTTAGTGAGTACCTCTACATAAGCAGGTTTATGTGACCTTATTTTGTGTGAAAGGTGAGGTTTGAGTGAGAGGTGAAGCATGTATGCTGATAACCAGTTTGATGTCTAGTTTGTTTTTACGTGAGAGAAGTGACTCCAGTTCCACAGTGTGTTTGCATGTCTCACATAGGGTGTTAGTTTGCTTTAGGAATAAACGGTTGTCAGTATACATGAGGCAATTCCTACAATGCCTCAGGATGCCCATATCAAATAAACTATAGGGAGAAATGATGGGAAACTGCCAGTCCATTGTGGCAGGATTTTTCTGAATGTGGTATTTGGGAAGGACTTGGTCTCAAACAGCAAAAATGAAGTAGTAATTCAGCTAAATATAGTTAGCAAAGTGCTGTGCTGGCTTAAAATATAGTTATTTTTCATTTTTTTTTCAGTGGATGCCTTGAATTTCAATGTAGATGCACTTCAGACCTCTGGCTAAAGTTTTGAAACATTGAGCAGTAAGAGTAAACTGAGCACAAACCCACACAAATCCAAGGCTTATATTCGGGCAAATTTAAACAGCTGTAACATAATTACCAATGGGAAAACCCCAAACTGAGCCTTTCACCAGCAAACCCTATCCTCAGTTGGGTCCTGAGCTACACACTTCTGCCACAAGCATGCAGGGAGGTCCTCTTAATGTAAGCTGGCCGGTTTAAGAGTGAAGTGATATTAAACAGTCTAGATTCTGCAGGTCTGAATCTAGCCTATGCTATGTAAGACAATGAAGCATAATTTCTAGATGGGAAGGAGTAAGAGAGAGTCACCTAAAGGTCAAAGTGAGAGTGTTTAGTAGTATACTATTAGACGACCTGCAGTGGTACCACCCTCTGCATAAACTGGCAGCTATTCAAACAGCTGTGAACAGTGGGAGATTATGGAGAGTGTTTCGTATAGAGGATTTTAAACTGGAGAGGCTTGCTTATATGCAAGCATGGGGAAACTTGTTTGCATTAGGCTTTTATACTAGCAGGATAAAAGACTTTTCTAAAGTTAATCCCTCAGGCCAATCAGATAAAAACACAATAAGTTATTGATCAGTAGTTCCCACCTTGGATGGGTTGAATTTAACTCTCTGCTACAACCAGAGTGAAAAAGAACCCTTCTAATGTAAAATAAACCAGCTTTGAGCACAATAACAAATGCTTTAGAACAGAAGTAAGAATTCCTGCAATAAAGTTCACTAACCCAGAGAAATGTTCACAACACACAAAAACTTTGCAAAACTTAGAAATATTTTGGCAGACTCAGAACAGCTTTTGCAGAAGGCATATTAGAAGAACGAAAACCCTAAACTGCGAACGCTGACATGAGCGAAAATGCTGGGAATCGAAAGTGGGATTGTGGGGTCGTGTTACAGTGAGGAGAGGGATATTTGCTGCGACCTCGGAGTTAGAATATATAAGTTAGTGGGGGGTGTGGGGGATACAGCCCCCCACAATAGCAACTTCGATTACCGGCATTTTCGCTCATGTGAGTGTTTGAGGTTTAGGGTTTTCGTTTTTCTAATATGAACCCTTGCAGATTACTGTTAAAACAAACTAACAGCAGTATAATAACGTACAGATGGAGTTTCTTTAACAAGTACCACTTCTTTATTGCACAATTCCAAACACTCTACAGCACATAAACGCTTTACAGGAACAACCAGCGTTTTCGTTTCAGATGACTTCTTCAGATGAAAAGAATGCATATCCCACAACACTCCCAGCTTTATATATAGTCAAGTTAATTATCTAAAATTATTCAATAAACCAATAAAGTAATTAAGTATTTGATGTTACCAATCCTTTTCTTTTACATACTTAAAAAACCTAGCTGAAAAGCTCCATATTTTATTAAAAACAATTCTAAAAATACTTTATCTAAATATTAATAATCTTCCTAATACATATTAAAAACACATAAATACTCTTGTAATACTCTTACTAATTAATATAAACATCTTCAGTTACCTAATAAGGACTCTTGGGATTTCTTACGGAATTTAACACATGAGATGTATGACAGAAGTATTATGTTTATTACCATAGATATAGTTGGCTTATTTTCTTCAATACCATATGGTGAAGGTATGAAATGGTTCGAAGAGGCTTTAGTAAAATATGGAAAGTTTAGCAACAATGATTTCTACCTTATATTAACGTTGATGGAGGTGGTCCTAACTAATAACTACATCCATTATGAAGGTGAATTTTTTAAGCAAATCAAAGGGGTTGCTATGGGGGCGAGATGTGCCCCCATATATGCCAATATTATTTTGTCCGCTTGGGAGGACAAATATATTATTAACTCTGAATATGCTCATTGTTGGAAATTTTATAGGCGTTATCTGGATGACATGTGCTTCCTATGGGTGGCATCAGAGAATGAATTTTTGGCATTTTTTAAATATATCACAGAATCAACTGATTTTCTAGATTTTACTTAGCTTAATAATAGCACTCTAAATTACCTTGATATTTCTATAGAGAAGGCAGATGAGGGTTTCTTTTCAAAAATATTTAGGAAGGAAACTTTCTCGAATTCTTATTTAGCTTATAATAGTGCCCACCCCTACCACCAGAAAAAAGGTATTGTCAAGGGACAATATGTAAGGGGAAGCAGAATGACATCGAGAGATTTAGACTTTAATGAAGAGTGTATGAAGTTACGTGAAATGTTTAAAGACAGAGGATACCCCAATAAACTGATAGAGATAGTAGAAAAAGAGGTCAGAATAGGGAGACAGGATAAATTTAAACCTATTTTGGGTGATAAAAGTGGATGGAATAATGGAGAAGGAAAATTAAAAAAATATGAAGGAGAAAGTAATTTTGTATTAGATTTCAGTGGTGAAGCTGTAAAGATAAGGAAAATTTTAGAGGAAGAATGGAGCAGATTTAAAGAAATTTCAAAACTAGAAAGTATATTTGTCCTTCCCTTAAAATGTACTTATAGAAGGGGGAAGAATTTAAAAACTATTTTGGAGGGTAAAAATGTGAATAATTTAGGCAAAAATGGAAAAGTAGGTACTTACAAGTGTGGATGTTGTTCTCAGTGCCCATTTATTTATACTAGGGAGACTATATATATTAGTAGTAGGGACTTTCTGATCCAGAGCAAGCATTTTGCGAATTGTGAAACCAGTGGGATAGTTTACATAGTTTACATAGTTTACATAGGGTTATGTGACCACTGTGATGCGTTTTATGTGGGAAAATCAGAAAGAAAACTGAAAAACAGAATATATGAGCATAATTATGAAGTAAGAACAAAATGCACTACTAATGCACTTTACAGACACAAAATTTGTTGTCAGGAATCAAGTTTTAACTTTTTTGTTTTAGAAGTAGTGGAGAAGGATATTAGGGGAGGTTTATGGGAAACTTCTATAGAATATAAAGAACTGGTGTGGCAATTATCCCTGGAAGCTAATAAACCACCAGGTCTAAATGATATGGTTTCCCTTGCCCCAGTTTTAAAGATGAGAGCAGCAAAACTTTAGGTGCTCAAATGATGTGAATTCTGTTTAATGATTCCTGTTTGTAATTTTTTCCTTTATTCCCTCATGGTTACCACCTGATATGGATATAAACTGTTATTCTCACTGACTTATTGTTGATGTATTAAATTGAAAATGTTATTATTATAAATTTATTACTTATTAGTAAGAGTACTATAAGAGTTTTTTAAGTGGTTTTAATATGTGTTAGGAAACTGAAGATGTTTATATTAATTAGTAAGAGTATTACAAGAGTATTTATGTATTTTTAATGTGCATTAGGAAGATTATTAATATTTAGATAAAGTATTTTTAGAATTGTTTTTAATAAAATATGGAGCTTTTCAGCTAGGTTTTTTAAGTATGTAAAAGAAAAGGATTGGTAACATCAAATACTTAATTACTTTATTGGTTTATTGAATAATTTTAGATAATTAACTTGACTATATATAAAGCTGGGAGTGTTGTGGGATATGCATTCTTTTCATCTGAAGAAGTCATCTGAAACGAAAACGCTGGTTGTTCCTGTAAAGCGTTTATGTGCTGTCTAGTGTTTGGAATTGTGCAATAAAAAAGTGGTACGTTCTACCAGCCTTTGGCTCCACTTTGCTCAATTTGGATTTTGTGTTTGGTTGTTTTTTGAGCAACTGTTTCCATCGTCATTTTGCTGGTTTCTTTAACAAGTGCATAACGGAAACAATGATAGTCAGCGAAATAAATAAATGCAGCACAGAAGTGCTAAGATATCACTGAAACAGCGCAAGCACAACACAATATATTTATACCAGCTTTGTTGGTCCAGATGCTTTTAGAAGCAAAAATCCAAGTCTTCCAGTCATATGTGCAATGTGACTTGCTACGAGTGATGTGGTTTCCAGAGTGCTCCTGCTTTACCTCACTTGCCTTTTCTCTATTTTTTGCCTAAGTGCTAAAACGTTAAAACTAATGCCAACAGATATATAAACTGTGACAGTGAACTTCTGGAGAACTTAAGTTTCCTAAAAAGCATGTTAAACATGACATGAAGCAAATCAAGTCTCCCAAGATATTTGCCCATCCTGAAACTGGTAATTCTGCCACATTAAATTCACTACTGATCCTCTTCCTTCCTTCCTTTCTGTTTCTTTCTTTTTTCTTTCTTTCTTTCTTTCTTTCTTTCTTTCTTTCTTTCTTTCTTTCTTTCTTTCTTTCTTTCTCTCTCTCTTTCTCTCTCTCTTTCTTTCTTTCTTTCTTTCTTTCTTTCTCTCTTTATATTTTTTAACCAAATGTAACAGCTTCTGTTTAATACCTGAAAGTATATACGGACTTTACTCATGTCTGTTACTGTTGTTACTTTATGTGGCCATAATTATATGGCCATCGTTATTTTTATTAATTTAATATGGCTTATGACTGCTCTTGCTATTTTAATATATGATCGTTAGCAGAAATCAGTGTGTCAGCTCAATTCTTTTCAAGTAAAAGGCTATGAATATTTCAGGCAGCATTTTGATTTTGATTTCAGCTTGTGTACTTGGCTGTTATTTATGAGACAAGACATCAGCTTGCAGTATCAGTAATGTGCTAGCTGTAGCTTGTAGGTGATCCTGTACAGTAAAGTATAAGACTGCACAGGAGTTAGGGAAGAACCCAGCATGAATCCTCCTTTCCTTCTACTCAAGGACAACATCCTAAACGTATAATTTAACTAGATCATTTAACTAGATCATTAACTGGATAATGTGATAATCCAGATCTCATCAGCATAATTAATTTTTAAACATTCTCATTCCTTCATGCAGGCAAAACTTGTTAATATAGCCATCTCCTCCATCACTTGAAATGGACAGAGAATCTGTCCAATAAACTGTTCACACAACAGAAATAATTTAGGCCTGTGTAAGAATGACCTCCAAAAGGGTCTCAGCTCCACAACAAATAGTAATTAACTTGTGGACATCTCTCACATACGATTTGCCTTCCCCTAAAAACTCTGGCATTTGGATTTCATGGGCACTAACCTTTACAAGGTTAAGACAACTTGCCCACAAAGTAAATGCTGAGTCTGCCATCCTTGATACTACTTTAAACAGGTAATACTGCTGCGCTTCATGCCGACTTTCAACGGTCGAAGCAAGCAAACCATAATGATGTAGGCACTATAAAAAAACGGAACATTGTATCTATTGACATGTATAGTATAGTATAGTATGTAGCAAGTCAGGAAAAATTATGGTTATCATTATAAATAAATCAAATATCTAATTTCTGTTTTGATTCACAAGCAGAGTGCATATTTGTACCCGATTCAATTCTAAACTTTTAACAGTGTAAGCCTGCAGATAATGAAGATCTTCTTGCCACAATTTTCACATTTTATAAGATTACAAAACTGCCATTTGCCACATCCAGTTACGAAGAACATTTGTTACCGGATTTGTTCTTATTCCAAGTAAGCACATGTCTAGTTCTCTTTTATGTAATGCTAATTTATATATATATGTGTGTGTGTATGTATATATATATATATATATATATATATATATATATATATATATGTCTGTGTGTGTATATAGATATATATATATATATATATATATATATATATATATATATATATATATATATCTTTATAATGTGTTCCCAGGATTATGGCTGAAAAAGTCCCTCAAATCAGCCCATTTACATTTTGTCAAATAATCAATCAATCAATCAATCAGTCACTCAATCAATCAATCAATCACTCAGTCAATCAATATTAAAATACTGAAACACTTTCTTGCCTAACCACCCCTAAGAGAAATCTCAGAGGTATAGGGACCAGGTTTGGAGCAATTAAGATAGTGTCTCTGTTAAATCATTGAACGCTTAAAAAGCAAATGATGATTTATCGAACCCATGTACGTGAAAGCATACAATCTCAAATGCTTAGAACGGAAAAAAATTGCTGTTCCACAAAAATAAATAAATAAATAAATAAATTGCCCCCTACACCCCCCCTACTTAAATATATCAAATTCGAGATTACACTACAGTCACGAAAATGGAAGCATGTAGTGACAGGGGCACATTTTGGATTTGTTTGTTTCCCTTTTCCTATTGCTAACCGTTTCTTATCAAGATTGTTCCTGCATCTGAAAAGTTTGGTTGGGACTGTGGCTCTATAACCTGACGATTGGTTACAGGTACTGTTTTACCAGATGCATGGTCAAAATATCTCACCAAAACTCTACAAGCTGTTTTAATTTGGTTATTTGTTGATTTGTCAATGTCAAGCAGTGACTGATTTAGGGGTATAGGTCCATTTTTTCACCCATTGGATTGATATGTGTCTAACCTCCATGTTACGGCTTCAATAAGGTGCATTATAAATACTGGGCATTGGGCTCATTTTTATGGAACTTAACGCAATACTGTTATCGCAACCAGAATATAGCTTTATGTTCGGTTCCGTGGAAACTAGTCATTTATACCTATAGCGGCTGTATTGAGGAAGTGGTGCTTTTGGAAACATTAATTACTCGCAATATTATCTGCTGAATATTGTGATCTTAGCAAAAATATATATTACTCTATCTGTTTGTTTGCTGTTTGAATGGCAGCAGCATAGCCGTTTGAGGCCTATGGAACTAATCAAACAAAAATAAAGGTCTGCAGACAGTATTTGGTGTGTTACTCCCATTTATTGAGGCCAAAGGAATAACATGGACAATTTGGTGTGCGATTTCAAATTTTCCATACATAAGGTTTGGCCTTCTACCTTGTTAATCTTAATGATTTGTTTGTTATTACAGCCAAGTATTGCAGCAGGTACTGTTCCATGGGCTCTAATTATCTAAATCCATAGCGGTTGTGCTGATTGAGCAGCGTTTTGGAGAAAACTGTGATGACTATATATTCTTCTGGCTGTTTGCTGCATGAAGGGGTCTTTGGGCCTACTGGGACGTGAACATGATATTGAATACATATTCCGTGCTGTTGATTCTTATTAAAACACGGACTCTACCTCAGGTCAACATTTATTATGTTTCTAGCAAAAAGGGCAGCTGCATGAGGACTATGGAATTAGTGGAGTAACAACAAGAATATGCAGACTTTGTGTTGTGTATCGTTTTCATTTTTGAATGATAAATGTGGACAATTGTGCATAGCATTTTTCATATTCATGGGCAGTGTTTTGATGTGATTGCTTATTACCATTTGGGTTGATTTAACGAATGATTTATGTCAGTTTTCATCTAGATTTAGTATTGTGTATTGTAGGTTAGATATCTATTTAAATTGCAAATGTGGGGTAAAATCTGGGCCGACATACACATTATATATGACACACTGACACGATTCAGTGTTTTTCTTATGTACTGTATCAAAGTGGTTGTTACAAAATATATGTATATATACACAAACATTTTCTTATAAGGGTTTGGTAACATCAAGGTTTTGTATGTTGGGGTTGACCCCACCATAACTTTTGTGGTCTTAAATGAGTATGCTGGGGCAAGTTGGAGTTTTCACAGGTGCTTTTTTCATGTATATGTTATACTATGTACAATCAACTTTGAGGCTTGCAAGTATAGTGGCCTTTAAATTAGGTTTATAATATGGTTGATTACTTTTGTTTTACTAAGTAGTTGACCAATGGTTAATGCACACAGTTTTTGAATTGTCCCAGAGGGTGATGTCTTCTAAACACATCCGTTAACCTTATTTATGGGATTAATTTTTCCAAGGATGTGAGGGATAGTAAAATATCATATGTTCCCTCTATTTAGGTCCTAGATATTCATCTTTGGGTATGAATATGGATGGGAGGTCATAGGTTGTAGGTGACCTCTTAGTGGGCATATAGCTTTGACTATTGGATCTTGCCCTGCTTATCACACACCTCTCTGAATATTCTTTTGGGTAGTTAATAGCGCAAATAAAGTTGTATGTTTGGGATGTGTTCTAGTTTGGGCACTAAGACTTTATTCTAGTGGAACTAGAGGTCCTTCCACTTAGTAAATTGGGTTGGTATTTTGGGTATATACTAAACTTTATTTTTACAATTTTTGGGGAAACCAGACCTTCACCAATTGGAGGTTGACCATCAAACGATTTTCTGATTCGGTGGGCTGCACTTTTGTTCCATCTTTGGCATCTGTTATAGTTCGAATCATTCTTCCTTTGGAGGATGAGTAAATTGGAGTTATAGGTTGGGGTGCAGCTAATTAGGAGGTGCGCCATTGAAGCTTGGAGATACGTAGCATTGTGTGTGAGTATTTAACTATTGATAAGGACTGCTCTGGTCATGCACAACAAGGGCTATTTATTGTATCACTTCAATAGATATATTTGGGGTGAATACCCAGCTTTTTGAGTGTGACCTCCATTTGCTGTATCCCCACTTTATGTTAAATTTTATGGGTGCCGAATTTCGGAACAAATATATTATGTCTTTTTTCATCTGGGGAATATAGTGTGGCCTATTAATATTTTTTTATTTTCTATAATTTTTTTTTGGTTTCTGGCCATTTACTGAATAAGATTTCTTACTGTTGGTTTTTACTTCTCTTTGATATGGGTCTGGTGTACTAAAGCGAATTATATATAAAAATTCCTTTGGTTTGAACAAATGAGCAACATGGATTTGGCCTCTCTTGTTAAAGGTCTATCTTCTGATACAGACAATTTGTGGGTGTTTGGACTGGGTTCTGAAAAGTCTATTAATTGAGTGGCAACTACTGAGAATGATCCTACAAATGAATGTAAGATGGCTTTCTCTAAACTAACTAGAGGAATGAAGAATTTGAGAAGTAATGTTTGGCATTTATGCCTTTTTAAGGCTTATCGATGTAAGCAGAGCTCACCTAGGGGACTTAGATTCAAGCTCCAACCCCTTGTACATAGTGCTGATCAAGCATTTATGGAACAATGGGTACAAGTACAAAAACATGTCTCCATGGGGTTTGTGGAGGCCTTAGCTGCATATTACGAATGAATAGTCCAACAGTATATTCAGGAGGTGCAGGCTTTATGCCAAGATCTTAATACATTTGAAACCCTACCCTGTTAAATACCTTGTGTGAATCAGTTGAGTAGTGATTTACTTGATTTAGAAGAAACTTGAAAGAAAAAATGATGAAAAAATTCAACAGGCACGTAGGGGATTATGAGAAAGGTAGGCCTTTTGAGACATTTAAGAATGTCAAATGTATGAATCCAGATAGGAAATCATTCACCCCTAAACATAATAGACCAAAATCCATATTGAAGAGGAATACGGACTCCTATACCTCGGGGGAGGAATCATCATCATCACTGAGCTGGATGATGGCCACACAGAAACATCACCTGATCTCAAACGCAACAATTTATCACACCCGTTAGGGTCAGGGTCAGGAGAGGAGAGAGGAAGCATAAGGGCAACAAATGATCTGGAGGGACTATTGAAAATGATGACAACAAGATAGATACCTGTCTGAATGTACACAATATTTCTTCCACCAGTCTTTCTGATACTGAAATAAAGATTCTGAACAAGGGTTTGAGTTCTGTGCCTGTTTTTTTTTTTTTTTTTTTTTTTTTTGCTGAGCAGTCCTTCACTCAGGATGTAATTGATTTTTGCCGTGTACTTAATTTATGGCTGTTTTTTGATAATTCTAGCAGATGACACACAGAGAGGTTTCAGGTTCCATGGATCAATGTTCATGCCCCCAATGCCACCTATTGTTTCCATCTTTCAGGGTAATGTTCTTAAGGATCTTCACTTTAACCCTGGTGAACTGTATGAGTCCAGAGATAATATCACCAAAGTGGAAAGACAATGCATTAATAATCTGAGATCCAATAGGGACCTTGTTTTTTTTACCAGCAGACAAGGGAGTGGCCATTGCCATACAGGACTGGGCAGCATACAGTGGGGAAGCATATAAACAGTTGGCAGATGGCAGGCATTACATGATTATGCCTCTGGACCCCACCAGCAGATTTAAGCTTGAGATTGACCAAATCTTGGATGAAGCTGAGGGTCAAGACATCATCACCAAGGATGATAACTTTCACCGGAAAGTGGTTGACCCCAAACAATATCTGTACCTTCTCCTTAAAATCCATAAGGACAATAGAAACCCGCCATGCAGACCAGGAGCGGCCTTAGGACAACTGGTGCCCTAGGCAAAAGGGCTCCATGGCACCCTCCCACACCACCTTGTGCCCCCATCCTGGTCTACCTACACCAAAGAAATACTGGAAAGGCACCCCTGGTAGAGTGGCCCCCTAGGTGGCACCCTAGTTGGCCTATGGCTAAGGCTGGCTATGAGGCAGACCAATAGTGTCAGGTAGAGGGTCTCTAACTAGACCCCTCTCTGAATTCCTAACATTACATTTGAAACCACTGTTATCTTGTGTGCGGGCCCAAATTCAGGATACTACTCAATTCTTGGGCATTATATCCGATATGCAATTGGAAGCGGATTGGATGTTGTGTACCCTGGATGTCCCCTCTCTGTACACCAATATCCCACATTGAGCGAGGTTAGCAGCCCTCCAGTATTGGTTGGAAAGATCCCAATTATATGAACCAGGCTTTAATACTTTTCTTGTTTGCCTGGCAGAACACATTTTAACTATAAACATGTTCTATTTACAAGAACAATGTGTCTGGCAAGTCCAAGGAGCAGCTATGGGACTTCTTTTGCCCCATTTATGCTGATTTGTTTATGGCTTATTTGGAGAAGGAATTGATTTATGATGCCTCCCATAATTTATACATTAATGAGATTGATGTATGGAGACGGTATCTTGATGACTGTTGGTTGGTGTGGAGGTCGGATGAGATCTTTTTGCAGGAGTTTGTTGATGATTTAAATGAGAACAAAAGAGGTATAGAGTTCAAGGCTAACTTCAATAAGAACGAGATCATCTTTTTGGATGTATTAGTTAGTCGGAAGTCTGATAATACTTTGGCTACTCAAATATATAGAAATTCCCCCAATACAACTCTCTCCTGCATGCTACTAGCTTCCACCTACAACATATCATCAGGAACATCCCCAAATCTCAATTTTTGAGGATAAAGAGAATTTGTTCCAATTCCTTCTCATTTAGCCATTACAAGCAGGATCTAACTGACAGATTCAAGGATAGGGGCTACAGGGCAGGTGACATCAGTAGGGCCAGCCAATTTGCTTCCAATCAGGATAGATCTCGGTTATTGAAATACCATAAACGGTCATCAGACACCGAGACTAAACTTATATTGGTCACCACATATGGTAGGAACACCAAATCTTTCATGAATAATATTCACAAACATTGAAACATTTTGTTGGCAGATAAATTATCTGATTATTTGGGTGAGACATGTGCTTTTTCTTTCGTAGGGGCCGCACCTTGGGGTCACTGTTTAGCCATTATAAGAGAATGGATTATAGGGAGAATGCTCCATATCAAAGAACATTGATAGGAGATATATTGAGGATGTGCCCCCTGTGGTCACTGTTTATATCATCATCGGTTTAACAAGACAAAAGGATTTACAAGCAAGAATACTTCTATAGTATTTAACATTTCTTTTCTGGCCAACTGCAGTACGAGTTGGGTGATATATTTGGTGGCTTGTACATGCTCTGCGTTTTATGTGGGGCAAACATCAAGACCTTTGAAACTCAGGATAGGGGAACATATGAGTGATATTAGACTTAAAAAGTCTACAAATGCCCTATATAAACACACTTGTAAACAGTAGTAGTAGTTCGGTATTTAGATTTTCCATCATTGATCATATTATAGGTAAATGTAGGGAAAAGCTGGCTGGCATAATATTTTGAATATTAAGCAGAAAAAATGGATCATTAAACTAGGGGGGCTTTTCCCTCCTTGCCTGAATGAGCATTTTATGAATTTGCCAATGAGATTGTTTGTTAGGCTCTGCTTGTTGCTTTGTAAGAATGACCTTTTGGTTCTGTGCTTGTTATGTATTTTTGTCTTCCACTGAAGAAGGCGGTTTAGCCAAAACCAGTTTGGTATGGGAGTTGGGGGTTATGTCCCTTCACCCAGTGTTATGTATTTTTACACATTAAATTGTGTTATTTAAGTTTATACCACACATTCGGTGCTGGCTCAATTTTATTTTTTAAAGTAACGGAAGTGGCCAAGCGATTTCTTTCCCAGGCTATTTTGCCTTTTCTTGCTTTCAACTTCAATTGAGATGCATTCGAAAGAATGTGTCTTCAATCATTTAATAGGAACCCTTAATATATATTACATAGATATAACAGGACTGGTTCAATATAGCAGCAGCTGGGGGTGGCACTCACTGGATGATGGTGGAGCACTGCTATAAGGAGAAGTACATAGCTTCTCATCTATGTAGTTAGATAAGCAATGGTACTGCTCTGTACCTGTGCCAGGAAGCAGTAGCCTTGTAGGAGGGTAAAGAGTTCACAAATAATAAGACTCTGACAGATCATCCGTATGTTATCAAAGACTTAAAATGTATTTCAAATGGTGCAATGTCAGGAAATGTTTGTACTCATATACACATATAGATAGGTTGACAGACTGGTAAAGAGATAGATGGATAGACAGACAGACAAACTGGCAGACAGATATACAGAAACACAGGCTGTATAAGCCACATATAAAGGGTAACTTATTTGCTAAAATTATGCAGTTACATTAATGTAACAGATAAATGTTCACGCAATACTCACTAAAGTAGCATCAACACACCTATAAAACTTCATTCATCCTGTTACCTTCTCAGTTTGACATGACTGGAACTTATCCAAGACAACAAAATGTAGCAACATTCAGATCAATTTGAGGGAAAATTCTAGCATGCAAGTACAGCAATAACGCTTTCTCGTATAAACCTAAATGCCATCCTGATTGGGAAGCCTCTGTGTTCATAAATGAATGAATATAACAAAGCTCCTGTATACCACACTGCAAGACAAAACCAAAATATGCTCAATGTGTATGTGCGAGTCATTGCTTAATAAAGCTAGCATGTGTTGTCAGTCACTTCTGTATCTTGTTCCTGTTTACTGCTTCATATGACTTTACTGTTCAGGCCAGCATTTGATGAACACAACTGGTCTCCTATGGTGAGTTCTTTATTCAAATTCTTCCATCGTCTGTTTCATGTCTATAACAGAGGAAGCAGCAAGCAACATGAGGTAACAAAAGAAATGTCTGGCTTTAGATCACTGATGTGGAGGCAGGGCTAAAAATTCAGTTTTCTCCAACAGTCCTAGATGCATGAATGCATAATTTATTTCAGATATGCAAAGTACACATGCACATCTATGACTGAAATTTTAGACGCATTCTTTCTTGGATATTAGAACACATGTGTTGCCAGATACTAAACAGCAGGCTCTCTGTGGGCAATAACTTCATCCCTACCCCTTCATTCTTTATTTTATTAGTGGGATGCAGTTTATCTGCTGCTTCTTTTCTGCCAGTATGAACCCCTGCTAGTATATCACTAGGTGATCAGAATCCACACTGTTCCCATTCATCAAAACGTACTCATTTTATACCTAGCACAGTGTGACGTTTTTTTTCAAACTTCTTCTTCCTGTCTCTCTTTTTCAGATCTATCAGTACTTGTTAGTCAGAAGGCAGTAGTGCAAAAAAAGCACTGACCGCCCCTTCACAATGTATAACAGCTTCCATGGGGAATCTAAAACCTTATTCTGCTTTTGCACAAATTGTCTGACAAAATATCAAGTAGTAAGACAGTATAACTGTCTATGTAATGGCAGCATTCTATTTAATTTTTTTGAACTGCATACAACATTAAAAATTAAGTTGACTTGTTACGTAATAATAGCTTTTTAAACTACTTTGAAGGTCATGTTGAAAAGAATACAGAATAGCTCAGTGATATTAATGAACTGGTAGAAACCCTCATAATTTTGATTATGCAACTTTGTATATTAGTAATTCTGTTTAGATTAGTTTAAATGCATCAGATCATAATGCATTAGACTACAAAAACAGCGAGGCATGTATTAATAATATAGTATCCTCTTTCGTACAAACTCATTTTGAAAGCATCTTAAGGTGTGCAACCAAATCTTTATAAAACTATAGTAATTAACTTTCAGACAACCCACGATTTGTTTCTGGGTCACACATCATTCCTACTTAACATTATTTTCCAACCAATGAAATTGACCATAAATATAACCTAACAAGATTACGAATATTTAAATGAACTTCTCAGCACTTCTCAGCAGGACAGAGCAAATCTTGTCCTGTGCCAAGCTGATTGCCAAAATCCTACATGACTTGATGGTTAGACAGACGAAGCTGATGAATGCCATCAGACTGAAAA
>NC_056735.1:442328116-442375616 GCF_019279795.1 Protopterus annectens | reverse complement strand
TATGCACTGCAACATAAATAAGCCAACCTAACACAAATCATACAAAAAAAAAACACTGACAGCAGTCAAATCATACTGGGCTGGCAAAGCTTAGCAATGTACTTATCTTAAATATGATAAAGAATAAAAAACATTGAAAGAAAAGACAATCTCATTTCCCTTTCAGTTAAGTATAAAAAGCTGACTCTGCATGGTAGATCCAAAAGTCCATGCACACAATCATCAGAAGCAAAGCTGATGACATACTCCAAACTGTAATATGACATTTGTTTTTTATTACTATGAAAATATTAAAATAAAAGGGTAAAAAATTAAGTAAGCAGTAATTGGATCTAGCCAATCTGAAAATAGCATAAGTTGTACAACAGACCCATGCAAAGAATATAAGCTATGTAAAATAAAATGAAACAACTAGAAATGAAAAAAAAAAAACTATAAAAATAAGAAATGCTAGCTAACACATCTCAACAAATTATTAAAATACATGAAGAACTTTTACTTAAAAATGAGCATTTGAATTTCCCTTAGGAACTAAAGAAAAAAGCCACTCATGAAAATCAGAATCAGAGGAAAACTATTGTGTAATCAAACTAGAAAGATAAATGGAATATGAGGGAATCAATTTCCCTTTGAAAAAGTAAATATCCTATACCAAAGACTTAAGGTACTTGTTTACCACTCATTACTAAATGCATTTTGTAAAAGTAATTATATTTTAAGTTTTACATAGTATAGACACCAACCAACCCCTGCAAGTATGGAACAGGTGCATGGCCAGACTGCATTAATGCCCCCCCCCAAAAAAAAAAATGAATGGCCAGCACTCATTTCTCACCACAAAAATGTATTTATTTTATAATGTAATAAACATCTAAGATGAGAGCAAATATGGCATACCAGTTAAACAATAAAGCATTCTACAGAGAAGTGAAGTTGAAAGGGGAGGGCACTGATGAACCATGATCTGCGGCCATTGTGCTGGCTTGATGCAAGGAATTATAAAGGCAGCCTGTGACATGGATGTTGCACTGCTGTAATCATGTGACCTGCAAGGAGCTCACTGGTGGGTGCCCTGCCCGTGGATATTGGTAGCAGCTTCATTCCATGACACTGAATGATGAGGTCAGATAGTGCAGACCTCCAGCAACAAACTTTGAATCCAGTGATAACCTCTCAGAATGACCATCCCATGTTTGTATCCACTGTGCATGACTGACAGCACTTCTGGAGAAGGCAATGATTGTGATATTTGCTATACTGTGCCCAGAGGTGGCTATGGCAGCATAATGTGTCATTGCAGCTCTCATGAAACCAGTTATGTCAGTATCTCTGTACTCCATGAGCTCACAGAAGTATTATGAGTGCTGGATAATATCCTCTCCACACCAGTCAACATTGACTATGAGCTGTGATGATTCCGGGAAGCTCTCCTAGAATGCCATGAGATAGGTCTACCAATAACAAATTTAATTCACTCCTCCCCTGCTGTCACAGCAGGAAGATCATTGTTGATGCTATTAATTATGGGGGCCCTCCAAAGGAAATGATGAGTGCTTACATTGTACTGCTCCTTAGCATAGGTATGGGCAAGTCATGCTAACAATTAGAAAAAAATGGTTGAGGACCCAGGACAGAGACAGATAGTACCTCTGTGCCATCTGACTGTGATTTGATCTGAGTTTTGACATCACTTTGAGACCTGAGAACTTGCATAGATGCTAACATCAACCTGCTGTCCTCACCCAGCCTATACTGGTTCTAACCTATGAATATAGAATACAAAACAAAACAGAGTCAATTTCAGTACCTGTGCTGCATGTGAGACTGTGTATTGTGGTCACAAAACGTTGCATAGAATATGCAAATATCGGACAGACTTATACATCTTCTGCCATTACTGCACGCAGGTACACATGATGTAACTTTGGGAACTGGTACACTGTATGCATTGGGTACATGTTGCCTGCTTATACTATGTAGCTACTATGCTGCTGTATATCCTTTCATTATAGTTACTAACCTGTTGAATCTCCTGAGATGACCTGATATTTGGCTACACCAGAAGCCTCTGTTAACTCCTGTACATATGATACCAGTGTAATCATCATCTCTATACGTTGACACTAAAAACTCATCAACAACTAGGCTTGCAGATGGAGGTGGCTGAAAATTTTGCTGCTGTGGCTCATGTCTTCAATCACTATCTAGAATTTTCAAGTATGCACCCCAGACGTGCTTTTAAAAACATAGTAGTGCTGACAGGATTTACGTACATCGAGACTGTGCACAGAAGAACCCAACTTTGAAAAAGACCTGGAAATTTACAGAACCATATGGTAAAAAGGGGCTACACAAATAACCTGATGCAAGAGAGGCTAGAAATAGTTAAGAGAGAGAGACAGAAAGGGAAAGGCTAGACAATGGTTTAAAGTTAATGAGACACAAAACCATGAGAACAACACAATGACACAAAATAGTAACATAGAAAGAAGTAATAAAAATAGGCTTATGTTACAATATAGCAACAATATTAATGGGGTCTGCGGAATAATTAAACAAAACTGGAAAATCTTGTTAAGTGAGGATACACTCAGAAATATAGTGGACAAAGAACCAAGCTTTGGTTTTAGACGCAACAGTAATCTGAAAGATATGCTGTGTAAAGAACCAGAAATGAGAAATAAAAATAAAACTACGTTAACATCAGATAGAACAGGCACTTTTCCTTGTAGGCATTGCAAGATATGCTTCATGATTAGTGATAAGAATAGCTTTGTTCACCCCATAAACAAAAAGGAATATATATTTAAGTTATATGCAGACTGCCATGTGGAAGATATATATATATATATATATATATATATATATATATATATATATATATATATATATATATATATATATATATATATATATATATATAGATAGATAGATAGCAATGTGTCAGTCATGCCCCAGTTACTAAGTAGGGAAAACTAATTTTAAATTGAAAATCAGAATACAACATCACTTGTACAGCATTGGGCAGAAAGATGAACAAAATGCTCTGTATGTGCATACTTCTAAGAATCCAACACACATTTTTAAGTTCATGGTTATCCAGGTTACTCATGTGAGGAGAAGGGGGGGGGGGCACAGTGAATGTCAATGAATGCAATGAACTACACTGGATTATAGAACTAGCAGTAAACCATTCTCCAGGATTGAGTACATGTATACCTTTAGGACCAGCCCTTAGGAAAAGGAGGGCAGTGAGATGATTGGCGGTTGTGTTTTTAAATGTATTTAAATAGATTTCATGAAAACTGTTACATTGTCTGATGAAGGGTTATCCCGAAAGCACTCACAGTTTTATCACTATTTTACCTATTTTTATAAAATAAAAGTTTGCACAGCCTGTTCGGATTCGACTGTTTTTTTGGACTTACATTGTTTTTTTGGCAAGTGAGTCCTTAAGGAGAGGAAGAGAGAATTTTTATTTAATATTTAAAAAAAATAGAAAATTATATCTGTATAAATTAATATCATAAAAAGAACAGATTATTTATTTTATTTATTTTACATTTGTTGACTGGGCTAGTCCAACTGGATACATGTCCTTTTTCAGTGGAGGCCCGAGGAGAAAAGCTCCAAGTACACAAAACATTTAATATCACAAGTTAGTTAGAGCAACAGTACAATAATGTATCACAATACATTAGGAAAAATAAGATTGGTACATAGCATAATGGGACATAATTATATTCAAATGATAAGAAGGAAAATACTAGAGAAGAGGTAGGGAAATAAAGGATAGTAGAGACATATTCAGGATAAGACAACACTTGAAAGGATAGTTAGGTAGGTGGGTTAGGTTGAGAAGCTAAAGAGTAAAAAGGTCAGTGAGTAAAGCAGTTCTAAGAAATAAGTTTAAATAAGAAATTTTGAAGGAAAACAGGGTAGTACTTAGGAAAAGCAAGAGAGGAGAGATTAGTCAGGATTATTACAAGAACATAACCAGTGGTTGGAGAGGAAATGTTTAAGGTTAGATTTGAATAGAGGGAGAGATGTAATAGCTGTAAGGTCAGTAGGTAAGTGGTTCCATATTTTCCCAACAAAGTTAGAAAAGAGAGAGTCTCCTGCAGAGTTATAAGAGAAAGACGTTTGCATCTGCATTTTATTAGTAGAGCGTAACTTTTTTAAGTTAGAATATGGTGTTATGAGTGTGGAGAGAATTGGGGTGTTATTGGGTTGGTGAAGGACTTTATGGGCAATAATAAGTTGGTTGAATTGTAAAAGGTGAGGTAACTCTAGCCAACCTAGTTGTTTAAGGTTCTGACAGTGATGTGTCCTATATGGTGAGTTAGTGGCAAACCTGGCAATGTTATTATATGATTTAGCTAGTTTCTTAAGATTGTTTTGAGACAAGTTGGTATAACTGGGGGAGGCATATAATAGGGTAGAGATTAAGTGAGTTCTTGCAATTGTAGTTCTGGCTAGTGGAGTAAGAAATTGTTTGATTCTGAACAGGGATCCTAGTTTTTTGTTAGTAGATTGTATTGTAGTGTGTATGTGAGTGTTGAATTTTAGTTGGTTATCTATTGTGATACCAAGGAGTTTGGTGGTAGTCTCAGGAGATATAATGGTACCATTATTAGCTACCTGCAGTAGAACATGGTCAAATGTTAATGCGGTTAAGTTTTCCATTGTGTAAGCTTTAAGATGAACTATTTTAAAACCATGTACGTAGCATGATTTTGGAATTATTGATGCAAATATGATCAAGCAATATTTAATGCCTTGAGGCATCAGTAGGAGTTAACTGCAGATGTACCTGGAGGCGTCACTCAAATATAATGAGTTTTAAACAGTGTCTCTGAGATGTGGTCCTAGAGTGGCTGGTGATCATCCTCTTACCCAATAGGCATTGCCCGTGGGTCTTGAGACTGCTCACTGGATGTCATCTCACTGGATGTCATTCTCAGTACAGCTGAAGCTGTATAAACCAAAATTGCAAAAGCCACCAAATCTCAAGGACAGCTCAGACAACAAAAAGTATGGAAGCAGGGTCCAGATAAATGTTTATTGTAAACTAGGATAAATTTTAACTTGCTCACTGCATTTTCATCACAGACTTCATCAGATAAATAAGCTGAAGCTGTCCAGACTCTGTAGTCTACCCCTCATCAAGGCATGATGACATCTATAGAAACAAGAGACATAGCTGTAGCCCAGTGCGATCTGTGGATAACAGCCTACCAATTATTGCAGACTGACATAGATAAAATTAACATTACTGGTTTAGGCAACAGTATAAACACAGTAGGTTCTACTGCAATGCTATGCTATATCTGAGGTACTCAAGTGATATCATAACCACTTTTAGGGACAGACACTGCATGTGTACAGCCATGGTGATTGCCGCAAAGAGACTGGCTAGATATACTGTGGAGTACCAGGCATTACAGGCAATATGGAAAAGGGACAACTATGTAGTCGCATGTGACAGAGGGATTTTTTTTGGGGGGGGGGTGAACAGGAAGGTGCAGTACAAGTATTTCTGCAGCATATACACACAACAAGTCTTTGTGGAAAATGTAGGATCATATAGGGACTGGCATTTCTAGTTGTAGGTTGTTTACCTATAGCTGCGGCCTTAAGTAATCCAACTAGAGATCCAGCTACATATTTTACAAATGGGCCATGTGTAAGTACAAGTTAAAGGAAGCCCTCACACCGCTTATTCTATGTACCTATACAATGTTCCAAGGCAAAGATTCACAGGTATAACATACCTGAGCAATATATGTCATTCCAGAACACTGTGTTTATCCTTAGCGATGTGCTATCCTTAAGTACACCACAGCGATGTCGCAAACGCACTTCAAATGGTTGCAATGTTACTGCTGTTGATGCTTGTTTTTTTATTTTTTTTTGCTGTTTGTCATTTAGTATTTCTTTTTTTCTCAATTGATTTTATTGAAAATGTTAAGAACAGAATATTAATATTTGATATAAATATAAAAGAAATATACATATCTAAAAGAACAATAATAAATAACAACCAAAATAACTACAATGGTTTCTACTATAAAACATAGCTTTTTAACAAAAAAGACGTGATGAGTAGTTTAGTTGTAAGTTAATTATTAAAGTTTCTTTATGTAGCAGCAATTTCAATTTCAACCATATATTACTTGAAGAGGTGATTCTAGATGTTCTTGTCTTGATCATGATAAGTCTGAGATGACAAACTTCAGTTGCCAAGTATACAAGTTCGTTCATAGTAGGAGTAGTCTGATTCTGATAGTTCTTGGTGACTTTTCTTACTAATGTTGAGATGCTCCATAAAAGAAGGACTTTTATTTTCATGACACAAGTGGGAATATGTGTATTAAATAAAATAAGAGATTTGGTCAGCATAAATTTGTCATTAACAACAGACTGTAGCAGAGAATTCATATTATCCCAATATGTTTTAAGTTTTATGCACTCATAAAACATAGGCTGCCAGTATGCTTTAACATTTAGTTTACATCTCCAGCATCCTTTGTCTTTATTATACATCAATTCAACTTTACATGGTGTGATAAAGGTTCTGTGTAAGAACTTCCAAGAGAATATCCTCCACCCTAGTGATGAAGTAGTTTGTTTTGAAAATTGGAGTGTTAGATTTTTATCATCTTCACTTGGAGAGTTATTACTAACAAATGTAAAATAAACAAAATAGCTTTATCTGTGACATACTGTTGCTTTCTTAAGTACCTTATATATTTTAGAGAGAAGTCCCTTTGCAATTATATTCTGGTGCATTAGAATAATGAGTAAATCAATGAATGTGAGGAAAGAATTTCTAACTATTGGTTGCATTAGCAAAACCTTATGTTCAATTAATTGTCTACAATTTTGAATTTCCAAAAACATATATCTTTGTTTAACCCAAACTTATTAATGAAATGCCCCTGGATTTATTAATCGTCCATGCAGGACTAGCTTAGTCCGGCATGGAAGCGACCATTTAGGACCAGGGTGGCAGCATGCCATGCATATTAATGAGGTGCGCTGTCCGAGCGCCTAGGCTTACAGGGAGTGTGTAAGAGTTCAGGGGGCATGTCTGAGAGCAGAGCTCTCTGAATAAACATGCCCCCGTAATGTAGAACAACAGAAAGGGGTATGTAATGAGCGAGACCACTCACAGGTGACCGTATATCCCCAGAAACAGTCCCCATTGTGTACAACAGCAACAGAATGTATAAATAAATTGAAGAAACTCTTTTTTTTTAAAACTCCGATTACAGCTAACCATAGGTGCGTGGGTGCGTATGATTAAAGCAGCTTAAAAGGCTGAAGAGGATAACAAGGAAGATATATGCAAATGAAACAGAATAGCAATAGTGCAGTGGGCAAAGCATTCACCTTACAAGCAGGCATTCCTGGCTCGAGTCCCACTGCAGCACATTCCATTTTACATGGCAAAGCACGTTATGACCAATATTTTTGTTGCATAACCCACTAAATAACATATATTTATGAACTGGAGTACTGCAGTAAATGCACATGTGAGCTGTCAGTGTCATAATGAATAAGGCACTAGTAAGCAGGTTTACGCAGAAATAAGCAGTAGTAAGCATATTTATGCACTAGTAAGTGGCCTTAAGCCCGTTTGTATGATGGTAAGCAATGCTTACACTGGCTAAGCAATTCTAAAGCTAACTCTCTGTAAGCAGATGTAACAGCAGGTTAATAGTGCTTACCGTCATGCAAATCCGCTTACAACTGCTCAAAAGTGCCTTAATCACTCTGTATCCAACGGCCCTTGTTCTGCCCATCAATAAAATAAACAACTATGCAGGTCTCGAACCCAGGACACTATACACCATAGTCCCAGTAGTTATCCACCAAACCATCACAGAAGTACAAGAAAATGAGATAGTAGCAAACAATTCCTCATCATAGTATAACCAAACTGAACCCGTGAAAGGCATCAGTATACAGTCATATGTGCCATAACCCACTACAGAACATAAATATGTGAACTGGAGTACAGCAGTAAGCCCAAAAGTCAGGTGTAATTGTAACAGAGTGTTGAAGTCCCAATAAAACACAAGGACCCCACAGAGTGTATGTACACATCAATCAGGGATACCAGGCATACATATAAGGTGAAATGAATAATAACACAATGCCAAAAAGGCATTATAATGAAAGTCTAATGTAAGCAATGCTATGCCTTGCACAGGCCAGCTTAGGAGGTGTGAGCAATGTGTAGAACAGGTAACTCATTGTGCCCAGTGGTATACCCCTTTAAACAATGCCAACTTTAGGTAAGCATGTTTGCCCATAGCTTAGCCTTTTCAAAACTGGCCAATCACGAAAAAGTGTGGGAAATTAGCCCTACTTAAACCCAGGAGGTGGGAATACATCTCATAACTGGTTGTAGCTTCCCCTTGCAGGCACCATGGCAGTAAGGGGAGAAAGAGTGCAATTCCAGGTGAAATGCTGTTGCATCTAGGAGTCCAAGTTCATGGCAGGACACCTAGCTAAAGACAATGCTCAGAGACTGCTGCAGGACCAGTACCAGGGCTCTTAATATAAGGCGGAGGCCTGGGACCATCTCACCCGCGACATCACCAGTGCCATTGGCATACCTTGAGCTGGTGAGCAGGTCAGGCACCACTATGCTGACCTGAAGTGGCAGAATGGGTTTTCTCTTGGAGGAGTGCTCCAAGAGGCTAGAGTATCAGGGGATGTTTCAGACATGTGTAAGTATCACCCCAGTATGTGTGTAATAATTGCCAGTTCAGGTATATCATGGATAGGTATGACTAAATATTCCTCTTATGTCCCCCACAGCTGCAACAGAGAGGGCCGCGAACCAGGAGGCCCACATCAGCCGCCTAGCGAGGTTGAGATGCAAGGCAGCTCAGTAATATTCATACATTTACTGTCATAGGAAATAAAAATGCAGGTAGTAGTAAATTAATTGCTAGTTTAAAACCTGTATTGTTCAAGGCAAGTACTGCATACACTAGAGAATATGGCAGGAAGAGTCTCATGTTGTTAGTATGTCAATAAAAGTGTAATATCTTGAGAAAACAGGTCTAACTGCTGGACTGCATGTGTGTATATGCTGGTATCATATAGTAATGTAGATTTGTAATCATATAATAGTACTGTTGTATTAAGCACTGCTACCCACACCAGGCACCATAAATTGAATGTGTAGGAATGTCTTTATATGACAGGTGTAATCCCCAGAGGCCATTTAGTACAACTGAGAGACACAGGGAAAATGCAGACAACAAAAACTGAATAGCGCATGCAACTGAGATGTAAACCACTGTTTTTGTTGCACACACAGCCACGGTTTGAATCCTGCCAGTGCATACAGATTCATATCCCACAACTGTACAGATATGTCCAGAATGTCTATTAAAGTGGCCCATATCTATTGCCTGTCAACCTGTTTCCTTGGGAAATCAGTGAGATGATCCCAAATGTATAGGCAGCAAACAGGAAATACAACTGATTGACACACATCTATAACAACAAACCTGGCACATTAGCAACTCCCCAATACCTTATGTGACTAAGATGCCATGTGTGTCCTATTTATACCCCAACCTGTTAAGCTGTGGTCAGAGTGTGTACAGTAGCAAAGTGAGATGTATGTGCATAATAGTAATGTGGAACCTGGTACTGTGTGTGGGAACATTCAGGTAGTGCTAATAAAACTTTCCTCCCACAAGTCTGTCAGATACCAAAACTGTGCCGAGAAATACAAGAATGATATGCAGTTGCTCTGAATAATGAGGTGTTACCCTTCACTGTTGCCCACAATGTCGTACAACATATAACTGTCTAGGAAATCTATATAAGAGTGTTGTTATACAAGGTCAGAATGCATAAGCACAGGGGATTAATAAGACAGAAAGCATTTTGGAGATATACAGAAATATCAATATAGCAGATACAACTGTGATGGACAGTGTTTAGATTGTAGCAGACACAGCCATGATCTGAATCCTGGGAGTGGAATTAGACTAGATACAGATTCATACCCCACAAGTGTTCACATATCTGCTGCCTGTCCCTCTGTCCCCCTGGTAAGTCTATGGGATTATCCCAGATGTGTAGCCAGCAAACCGGGAATACAAGTGATTGTCAACCACCACATGTCACTGTAGCACCCCCGAAACTGTTAGGAGAATAATAATTCAAGTATGTCCTATCTACACTCCCATGTTGTCAAGCTGTGACCAGAGTGTGTACAGTAACAGAGTGAAATGTATGTGCATAATACTAATATGTAATATGGAACTTTGTGTGGCAACAGTCAGGTACAGTAAACAAACATTGCTCCCACAGGTACATTGGATATGAACACTGTGCTGAGGAATACAGACCGATATAACCTGTACTGGTACTGTTCACACTGGTATTGTAGGGGATTGTGAGTGTTGCAGTTTCTCTGAATAATAAAGTATCACTGGCCAGTGTCATCCACACTGTGCTATATAATATAACTGTAGGAAAGCATGTATATGTGTGCATCAGTTCACTAAAGGTGGAAGAGGGCAATATTCTAGATATTTCCTGACACACCAGCATGTGGTCAACACATGGCCAGAGTCTGTGCAGAAAGAGTTGGATAGCCATGTGCAAAACAATAACCTGGAATCCGGGAGTATGTATAGAAACAGTTAGTTAGTGATAACAAATATTCACTCCACAGTTATACCAGGTAAGAGGTGTATACTGCAGGTAAATCTGGTTCATGTGTAATGATGATGGCAGTCATATCAGTGACCAAACTAAGGCTATAGGGTAGTGTAGTAAGACTTGTAAGGTACAGATAACAGCACTGACTAGGAATGTAATGTGGACTACAGGAATATAATACTTGTTAATTGACATCTCCCCCGCCCCACCATATCTCCAACAATAATCAACATACCCACCCCAACTGGTATGTAATGACTCTGATAATGTCCATTTGTTTGATAAATATTTTCATGGTTCCCATGCATGTACTATATGTAATAATTCCAACATTGATGGCATGGTGCCATCAATGTACCTGCATGCTGTTCTTATCATCACTGTGGTCCCATATATGCATGTGTTCTGTTTGCTATGCAACTGTTCCATATCTGGTGTCTGGGTTAATAGGAATATCTATGCATGTTGTTATACCTAACCCTGGAATGTGTTGACTATTACTAACCCATATATGATGATGAAATCTAAACACTATAGCATGCTTGGGAAGGCCGTTCCCAGTGGACCCACCTTTCCCACCTCAGCTGGCCGTGGCACTGGGCACCAGGATGTCTGGGACCCAACCCCAGACCTCCCTGTCCATTGTTCCTGCACCATCTTTGGGTGGAACCACCTCAGGGAATGGGGCTCGCCTCCCTGGGAGTGGGTGGGGTCATCAGGTCAGGGTCATGGTGCTTAGATCGATCGAGCAGTTCGGTGATCTTCTATGCCAGCTCGAGGGCTGCATGTCACGATTAGAAAATCAGCCTGGCTCTGTGGCTCAGCCCCCAGCACAGCCACCTTCAGGGCTGTGAAGGTGCAGTGTTGACTGCCCATGTGTGGGGACCTCAGTTCCACTGTTACCACTAGGGGGCTTGTGGGCTTCAGATATCCTAACACCCTTCCTCATCAAGGTGTTTACCCTCACATGTGTCATATACCGCCCCTGTATGCATCTTGTGTGTCTTGTCTGTTAACCTACACAACCTACTTCCCCAAATATATCTACTACCCCTCCCCAACATTCCACTCTCACCTGAAAAAAAGAAAAAAGGGCAATCTGTTCCCACAAAAAAATATTGCCCCATACATAGATGTCCCTTTCACACACATGTCCACTGGACACATGTAATCTTGTCTAATTGGCATCACAAATTATTATTGTTTACCTCACCCCTCTCCCAGGGGGTTAAGTATCTAAATCTACTTCTAAATTCAGTGTACATGCACAGCTGTTGCTGTAGAAGAAATGGGCAGCTATGGTCCTTCCCTGCACCCTTTCTGCAAATCTCTAACTATTTTCCCTACTGTCTTTCCCTCTTTGTGCCCATTTTTCACCACTTTCCTATCAACCCTGCTTTTTTTTTCTTTTAAAGAAATTAGCATGGGGTAAGTGGCAGTAAGCACTTTTAAGCAGCAGTGAGCAGGTCTAAGCCTGTTTACGTGGGGGTAAGCAATGTCTACACTGGGTAAGCAATTTAGCAGCTGAGTATAAGAAAGTAAAACCGGAAGTAAGCAGTACTTACTTCCATGCAAATTCCCGCAAACCCGCTTACAATTGCTTTAAAGTGCCTTAATCAGTTTTTATCCAATGGCCTATGTTCTGCCCAGCAACAAAATAAACCACCTCTGCAAGGCTCAGCCCCAGGACCCTACACACCATAGACAAAGTTATTTATCAGTAAGCCATGCCAGATACACATAACCCTCATCATTTCAAAAACATATCATACAGCTCAGTCATTAAACAGTGCAGAGAATGTAGTCCAACATTTAGATGTAGGTGTGTGTGCAAATATATTAATATCTGAACAGATACAACATATCTATATATGCATATATAAATATATATGAACATATATTCATGTGAATGCCTACATCAACACATATATATGTCTGCACATGTATGTCTAAATATACACAGCAAGTTCCATTTATGTAAGCAGATATATATCTATGTAAGCATATATGGACATAGTTATATATAAGTAAGCAGATATATATATCCATATAGGTATATGTGGACATACATGTGTAGATAGCAATGGGAGATTAACTAAATCATATATGTCCACATGCACTGTTAATGGGGTTAATAGGCCCCAAGCAATATACATTTTGTACGAATGGGTATACCCACCCCTCCACAGCCAAATATGTCCACCCTGCAATACACTACAAAGTGTTGCAGATCCCATAACCAGGTCCTGACACAACATGGGGCACATGATGTTAACAGTACTACATCCCACCTGTATGATGTCAGGCTGGTATTGGCAACATATCATGCAGTATAGTCTGGCTCCCATAGGAAATGTAAAATGTGGAAGCTATCAACATCCCCAGGATACATATACACAGACACATATATGCAGATATATATATATATATATATATATATATAGATATAGATATAGATATATATATATATATATATATATATACATATATATATATATATATATATATATATATATATATACACATGTGACTATACATACACACGCCGAGATATGTAAAGTAAGATACTTATGAAGTAGGCACACACAATATGGATCAGCCACTATGCCTACAGTTAACACCCTAACAACTGGACACTGGATGAACCACCCATACAAATGATATTTGTTGCCTGCAACATATACCCACAGAGAGGTCATAGGATAAAACACCACACACAGGTTTGCAGAAATGGGATACCTTTATTTGTGTACTATTACAGATTTATATGCCATGTCATATAGCTGTTCAGACACTGAAATCCATATAAACAGAGTAATGGAACTGTGAAACAGTTATACTAATACAGTAGTCTGGAAAAGTCCACAGCTGTTGCTGTTCAGGCCAAGCCCTTCAAGTCGTACAAAAGTAATCAAACGTAATTGATGCAGGTATATAGTCTAGCAGCCTCTATCTACACTCACTAGGATGTTAAAGACTTCAGTTGACCAAATGGGATGTAACTTTTACATAACAAGGCATAACTGGCACCATCACAGGCATACTGACAAACAGAACAGTCTGTATGGCAGGAGGCAGTAGGCCTGCAGTAACCACATTTCATGTAAGTGATGTCAAGATAGGTGAAATGTATGATACTGTGCATCCAGATACCAAAAAGCAGCTTACCCCTGATACTCCCACATTTTGTAACAGCCTAGGTTATGTATGGTGCACCCCCCTAGACTCAGTAATACAGGGCCATATACCACTGTTACATACACTGGCCTCTGGAGTGCATATGGGCACACATGTATTGTGTAGGTGAAGCCCACACATATATGGCTCCAGCCCCACCGTATGTGTAGGGGATACAACAGCAGTGGACTATTGACAGGAATGGTAGTGTGGTATACGTATATGTGCATATGTATCACTATCTGTTTATGTGTAGACATATAATGCTCTGTATATGTATATATCGGGTATGTATATGCATATCTATGTACATATACATTCCCATCTATATATGTCGATATGTACATGTGTAATTATCTATATAGATATTGGATAATCATATGTACATTTATATTCATCATATGTCCTGAACATGGGGTGCAGCCCTATCTCAGCCCCTATAGTCCCAACTTTGTAGTGCAAGGGGATGTCAGGTATGTATAGCAGGTATATTAGTAGACTATTGCTATTGTAATAGGGATTGTCTTCACATACATGGTGTGTGTGTGAGGTCACACCTGCTTTTCACATGTGCGCCATTGGCTACAGACAGACATCCTAAGGACATCATAGTACAGTACCGCTGCAAGCACATAATGCTCTTGTGGACTACAGCAGAGATATTGTCCAATAGTTGTGGACATTCTGATGCATTCTGTACAGTCCAGATGTATACACAGAACCCCTTAGTGCAGAACATGTGGACCAAGCCTGACAATATGGATGTTAACAACCATGTAGATAGGTATAACACATAACGACTGATATACATTCGCTCCCATAGGTTATGCATTCACGCACCCCTGCCTGTCCTGATACATAATAGCTGCTGGTACAGAGGTGCCATGGCCACATATTACCCACTAGATATTGACATACATCTTTACAGCATCCCACCGCTCTGTCTGACATACATGACTGTTAAGGGAGACCCTGCAGCAGTACATCTGGCAAGTATCTGGACATGACATCTCACTGTGTAAGTGCACTAAGCTGCTAGGCATGTAACAAAGAACTGTGCAGGCTGCAGGCAGACTGGCTCAACATGGGCCTACTTCTCCTATGGGGGAATGCACATGTGCCTGCATATATAGCAGGCTCTACAGGCATGTGACAGCACAGGGTAAGATACACCTGTGTGAAAGTGCATAACCACAACCATTGTGAACACAGCCACATATAGTAAATTAGTATATTATTACAGTATATGGACTATCTGTTCAATACCATCCTCATATGTGCCACTCACACACTAACCCAACATATACTGGAATGCTACACAGTGTGGTCTGATGCCTGTCTGTGGTATGGGACATGTGTGTGTATGGCCCTACAAATATGTAAGCCAATATGGCAACACACACTGGAGCAGCATGTAACATCAGATAGGACGGGACCAAGAACGATGACACCTACCACAGTCTGTACACAGGCCATGGTACATATTAACAATACACACAGTGTCAACATTCACCATAGGTACACAGAGCTCAGTACTGTACAAACATCCACAGAATGTCCAGGTAATGTCATCAAATATAACCCCTACTGTACATAACATGTGTAGCAGTCTGATATCTCACTGGCTTATTATCAGATATGATGACAATAATTATGGTGTACAGCACATATGCACCTCTTAATGCATGACATATGTAAAACGTTGACAGGGTTGTGGCTGGAAGCACATACACAGGGCCAATATTGACATGTTGTTGTGATAACCTCATACATTTACTGTTGTAACAGGGCCTGTCGCAACATATGTCCTATGAGGGATATGAAGTCAGTAACTGTCATGGCTTTCACCATCTACAGACTGCAATCCTCATACTACCTCCTGCAGTTCACAGATACATGCTCTGTGGGTAACACATGAAACCAAATACACCACACACTGTCCAATCTCCATATGACCCTACAGAAGTGGAGTCCTCATAAACATAGAACTGACATGGCAGATATTAATACATGTAGGATAGTCATATCCCTACACACCCTGTTAAACCAACATAATACCAAATGCAGTATAGCAGCACTTACAGTCTGTAATCAAGTCAGGCACATCCCACTCCTGTGTGTTGGCCTGTTTCCACAGTGTATGCTGTCAGAGATAAATCCCCAGTCCATCTGAGATGCAGTTTGCCAAACAACAGATCAAGTTCCTGCTCACAGTGAATGAAAAGGTCCAACACCAACATGATGCTCCTAGATATTGGAGTGTGTTTCCATGCAATTGGCTATGGGAATGTTACCACATCTGTTCCACATGCAATCAGCTAGGGGAGGACTGCAATTCTTGCAGAGGCCATCAGCTGATAAAGAGCATCACTTAAAATACACATGCTGCTGCCTAAGCAAAGCAAGTGTAGGTCTCCACATCCACCAGTGAGGGAGTGAGAGAGGCTGACAGAGGCAAAGACATGTCAGGGAGGGGTGGGAGAGTAAAACTTAAGCATGTTTGTGTCACACACCTACCAGCACAGGGTATCAAACCTCTGACAACTATGTAGTGCTATCACAGTTCTATGCAGTTATTGGATGCACCACATAGGTTACCTGTTGTGGAGCCCTCAGAACATATATGTGATGGTGAATGACATCTGGAACAGGGATATGGGAGCTATATGGTAGGTGAAGTACACATTCCTGTCCGCATGAACAAGTGCCAGTGTCAACACAGCCATACTCTCACAAGGAACCACAAACATTGACATACTTGGCATGGCCAGGATTACAACTCATCACTAGTGAGATTGCCAGAACACAATACTGTGCAGGTATCACATGCACCACACAGGTCATATGGAGGTTATATGGGCAAAGGGTGTAGGGAGGTGTCTGACATCACACAGCATGCTTCAGTATGTCAATGGGGGTTGTAGTGAGTGTGAATTTGATCACATGCATCATACAACACACACACACACACACACACACACACACACACACACACACACACACACACACACACACAAGGTGCCAGTACTGACATGCATGGGTGCATTTCTGCACAGGTGTGTGGTGGTCAACTGTGCCAGACAACTATACAAGGCTAGGTGATGGGTATAACTTGGCATTAGGCCTCATGACAATGGTCTGCATTGTAGCTCAGGGCTATTGTTTCTGCATTTGCCCACACAGGTGGGTATTGTATCCACCATCCAGTCACGTGGTGATTATTGCGTGTGGCAAATGTTGTGCATCGCTTGCCATGTATGTGTTCCTTAGTCCATGACATGGATGGTGTCTGGAATGTGCACACCTTCCACATGCATGTACAGTGATGTGGAACTGTACCTGGGGTGTCTGGCCCAAGTTGTGTACACAGATTATCATCAGATATGCCTGTCTTGGCCACCTGTGGTGAGAACTGGTAATGGACAGCAGGTTTACCCTGAACCTACATTGATAGCATGCTAATGGGATTCCCTGGTGTCAGTGGCATCTGTCCATACAGGGAATGTTTTCAGGCATGGTATGTCCTTTGTGGGTCACATGTGATGGCACCACAGGTGTTGCAGGTGTCCAGTGGGGAACATGGGGAAGGTGCACTGTCTGCATGTACATGTCTATTGGACAGATGGACAGAGTGACATGCCCTCTGTAGCCCACTGCAATCACTCCATAGTTACTATCAGTGGCCAATATGCAGTGTACTACCCACATATTGGCTGTTGCCTAGGCGTGTGTGTATGTGTGTGTGTGTGTGTGTGTGTGTGTGTGTGTGTGTGTGTGTGTGTGTATGAGACATGGGGTGAGAGTGTGTTCTGGGTAATACTGGGGTTTCTAACTGTGATAGCCTGGCCTTAATGTCACATGTATGGGTATGGATTGCACCCCAGCCTCTTGGCTATTTCAAATCTGTTATCCCTGTATGGTGGACATTGTGATATATACTAGGGCTACCATATACGAAATTTGCAAAACCCACTCCACATTGGGCCCAGGTGTCACACACTCACACCCACCTCCACAAAGGATACGAGTGACACACACACACACACACACACACACCTGTCATGTCTGGGATTAGAACCCTTACCTAACTAGTTTATTAGACTACAGCACTATGCAGTTATAGTATGTGCCATGGAGATTACTTGAGTACTCCTTCCCCAAAGGTGTATATCACATTGGATGACATCAACAGGATTGCCTAAGTAGGACTTTTGAACCGTAGTGAGTGTGGCTAGGCTAAAATGCATTGCTCCCTACACAGACAGTGACACACACACACACACACACAAAACATCCACAACTGACATGTGTAGGTATAGAACCCCTAACAAAGGTTTATATCACACTACAGCATGGAGTTGTTATAAGATGCACCCTGGGGACTACTGGAGAACCCCTTCCCCAAAGGTGTATTTCACATTAGATGACATCAGCAGGACTGACAAAGTAGGGCATTCAAATTGTAGTGAGTGTGGCTAGGCTAAAATGCATTGCTCCCTACACAGACAGTGACACACACACACAAAACTTCCACAACTGACATGTGTGGGTACAGAACCCCTAACAGAGGTCTATATTACACTACAGCATGGAGCTGTTATAGGATGCACAACAGTGATTACTGGAGAACTAATTCTTCAAAGGTGTATTTTACATTGGATGACATCAGCAGGATTGACAAAGTAGGGCATTCAAATTGCAGTGAGTGTGGCTAGGCTAGAATGAATTGCTCTCTACACAGACAGTGACACACAAACAAAACATCCACAACCTACATGTGTGGGTATAGAACCCTAACAGAGGTCTATATCACACTACAGCATGGAGCTATTATAGGATGCACAATGGGGATTACTGGAGAACTCCTTCCACAAAGGTGCATTTCACATTGGATGACATCAGCTGGATTGCCAAAGTAGGGCATTTGAATTGTAGTGAGTGTGGCTAGGCTTAAATGCATTGCTCCCTACACAGACAGTGACACACACACACAACATCCACAATCAACATGTCTGTGTATAGAACCCCTAACAGAGGTCTATATCACACTACTGCATGGACATGTTATAGGGTGCACCACAGGGATTACTAGAGAACTCCTTCCCCAAAGGTGTATTTCACATTGGATGGCATCAGCAGGATTGCCATAGTAGGGCATTCAAATTGTATGGAGTGTGACTACCCAAAAAAGCATTGCTCTTTACACAGATAGAAACACACACACAAACACACTCGCCAAGTCTGGGATTAGAGCTCCTACCTAATTAATTTATCATACTACAGCAGTATGCAGTCTTGGCCCATGTTATGGAGAGTAATGGGCTACAACCTTCCCAGATGTGTATTTCTAGGTGGATGACATCAGCAGCCTTACCAAAGTATAACATTTCAATTGTAGGGTGTGTGACCACCCTAAAAAGCATTGATCTCTACAAAGACACAGACAGACAGACAGACACACACACACACACACACACACACACACACACACACACACACACACACACACACACACACACACACGCACACACACACACACACACTTGCCAAGTCTGGGATTAGAACTCCTACCTAACTAATTTAACACACTACATGCAGTACGCAGTTATGGCACATGCTATGGAGAGTACTGGGCTACAATGTTCCCAGAGGTTTATTTCAAGGTGGATGACATCAGCAGAATTACCAAAGTAGAGCATTTCAATTGTAGGGAGTGTGACCACCTTAAAAAACATTGCTCTCTACACAGAGTCAGACACACACACACACACACACACACACACACACACACACACACACACACACTTGCCAAGTCTGGGATTAAAACTCCTACCTAACTAATTTATCACACTACAGTACGTATGCAGTTATAGCACACACTACCTAGATTACTGGGCTACAACCTTCCCAAGGGTGTATTTCTAGGTAGATGACATCAGCAGCCTTATCAAAATAGAGCATTTCAATTGTAGGGAGTGAGACAACCCTAATAAGCATTGCTGTCTACACAGTCACACACACAAGCACACAGTTGCCATATCTGGGACTGGAACTCCTACCAAATTAGTTTATCACACTACAGCAACACACAGTTATGGGATGTGCCACAGAGATTACTGGGCTGTAACTCTCCCAAAGGTATATTTCACAGTGGATGACTTAAGCATGCTTGTTATAGTAGGGCTATGGGGAGGGCAATGTGTGCACATGAGCCATAACCCATTCATCTACGGGTTGACATGCCACATGTGGGCACAGACTGGGTCATATTTCACAGGAACGTGTATACATCTGCTAGATGACTACTTCCTTGTACAGGTATATTGAACAGCTTGCACGTGCATCACATAGTCTGTAATGTTGACAGATACCGGTGGCTAGTATCTGCAGTGAGTGACATCTGACCCTCATGTGGTTATGGCCCTTTGGCTGTGTGCTGGGTGGGACAGGCCTGGTTGGCTCTTTGTCACAGTCACCCTCTTCCACACATCTATGTATGTCTACCTTTGGCTTATTATAGTGTGTTGTCCTTACATATATGCCTGCATTCCTATCCACTGTGTGTGCAAACCATGAGTGGTTCATACTGAGGAGTGTCTGCACTAACATCTGCGGCTGCCAGATATGTCTGGTCCACTGGTGTTTGCAGACATGACCTTCATGTGTGTTTATGTGTGTTAGCATGCTCAGTATGACCTTTCAGTATGTTGTTGACTGACATTGCCTTCATTTCTCTAAGTGTGTGGGCATGCCCAGTATGCCTATCTGTGTTGACTGTGTGGATAGAGTGCAGGTAGTTTGTTCTGCAGTGCAGACCTTTGTGTTGTACACCTACAGGTAGCATGCTGTCTCTGCAGGGTATCCGTCGATAATTTTGCATTGACTGTTACTACATTTCTGCATAGGATGGGGGGGGGCACACCTAACTATTTCTACATTACTACACAGGATTTGGGGGCACACCTGACTGTTATTACATTACTACATAGGATGTGGGGCCACACCTGACTATTTCTACATTTCCACACAGGATTGGGGGGCACACCTGACTGTTACTACATTTCTACGTAGGATGGGGGTACACCTGACTATTTCTACATTTCTACACAGGATTGTGGGGGCATACCTGACTGTTATTACATTACTGCATAGGATGGGGGGGCACACCTGACTAGTTCTACATTTCTACACAGGATTGGGGGGTGCACACCGACTGTTATTACATTACTACGTAGGGTGGGGGGGGCACAACTGACTATTTCAACATTTCTACACAGGATTGAGGGCGCACACCTGACTGTTATTACATTAGTACGTAGGATGGGGGGCACATCTGACACTTGTACACATTTGCTAGGACTGCACTGATATGTCGGGTACTCCATTTCACTCTGTAGTCTTACCTATCATGCTAACTAGAGGCATACCAGTGTACTACAGATCTTAGCTTTTATTTACCTACATATTACTTTCTGACTTCCTACCCTTCAGAACTGACATCCCACTGCCTGACCTGTTGTAGTCTGTCTGTGTAGGCCTGGGGGGGGTTACCCACATGCCTCATTCAGAGGCCATAGCACAGCCTTTGTTTGTGTTTGTCTACACCTGTCCTACTGGCTGTGGCTGTTGTTGGGTATGTGAACCCCTCTGACTGGCATGTGTGAGTCACTTACCTTGTGGTTGTCCCAGTATTGAGGGTGGTGCTGCAGGGTTGCCTATGTCGGATGCACATAGTACACTCTTTACACATGGTTAAGCACAGGTAGTGTAATGTTTGGCATCCCTTTTACTGTAAGTGAGAGTCAGAGAGAGGTGTTATTCCCTGGGTCTCTCCTGTGTCAGTGTATATGCTATGTGTTGCCTCTTTGCCAAGGCAGGGGCATACTGGGCATGCCTCCTTCTGCCTACTGGGGAATGCTCAGGTTGTTCCTCCTTCGAGTCACTCTGTGCCTGTACAGGCCTTGGCAATGGTGGGGGGCTGTGTGGCCCTGCCCCATGTTGTTCCTGCTGCAGCTGTTTCCAAAGGATCATATTGTGTAGCATGGCACATACAAGGACAATTTGGGTACATGTTGCTGGTGAGTACTGCAAGGCTCCACCAGATGTGTCTAGGCACTGGAACCATGACTTGCGCATCCCAAACATATGCTTTACTATAATTCTGGTCTGTGCGTGTGCTTCATTATGGAGTTCTTGTTCAGGTGTGTGTGCATTTCTGATGGGCGTCATCAGCAACGGCTCCAGTGCGTATCAAGAATCCCCCACTAGGTGACCATCAGGGATGTCCCCATTGGAAAATCTCTGGCACAGCTGCATTAGATGCCAGATGTGGGAATTGTGATAGCTTTCAGGGCAGCCAGCACACACATTCATTATTATGCCCTGGGCATCACACATGACCTGGCAGTTGATGGAGGGGAAGCCCTTGCAGTTGATGCAGACCCTACACCGCTCACTGGGTGGTGTTTTGATGTGTATGTGCATGCAGTCTATAGCACCCACTACCTCATGGTATTCTGCTGTTTGGTGGAACCATTGCATATTGCTGGCCAACACCTTACAGATGTTGGGGAAATATACATGCTCACCGACATATGCTGACATGGTATCCAGGAAATGGTGGAGTACCCTGGATGCTGATGCCTGTAAAATTCCCATCATATCCCCTATTGGCCTTTGGAAGGTACCTGTAGCTAGCATTTGTAGGCATATACATATCTTGGTATCCACTGGAATGGGTTCCCCTCTGTTAGTTCTGTGTGTCAGGCGTGGCTGGCACAGCTCAACAATTTGCTGTAGGAAGTCCCTGTTCACCCTATAGTGCTCCACTATCTTCAGCTCATGTAGCCCCTGGTAGGTTACCCTGGGTCTGTACACTCTTCTCCGTCTCCTCACTGTGGGTTGATCAACAGCATTCATATCCTCACCACCCTTGGCCTCTTCCACAAGTTGTTGTATGATAGCTATTGCCGCCCCTATCATTTTGGTGTTGTGAGTGTTAAGAATTTCCTGCTTGTTTACACCGGTGGTGTAGAGTGTGGGGAAAAACAGAGGGGAAAGTGTTTGCATTGTTTTTAGTAGTGTTCTGGGCTGGGCTGGTCTGCTGCCTGTGTAACTGGCTGATTCTGATACATTTCACCTGCCAGCTGTGCTAGTTCTCCTTGGTTACCTTCCTATTGCTGTTTTCCCTTCCCATTGCCTTCCTGTTTATGCATGCGGGTGCGCCATGCAAACAGAGTGCACAGATGTGCACACTGCTTCTATTTCCTGGTTTAACTTTTTTTTCTGCCTTTAAAACCCGGTGCACAGCTCACACACCTGCTTAGGCATTGTAAAGAGTGTTAGGCAGGTTTAGACACACCCCCTAGCTTAGCTGTGCTAAGCTAGGAGCAAACCCGATCCACAGGACTCCAATCTGCTTACAGTATGCCTGACACACCCCCATTATGTCACCTACCCCCTAGTCTTGCACCCAGCTATTCATACTCTTACACTTTTGGGACCTGACTCACATGCTGGGGAAAACTGGGATTCACTATCCTTCCCCTCATTTGCATAGGATTGCCTGCTAATGCATAGTTACATATCTCACACTGAGCCTCCCCCATTAGCAACCACTACTCACTGGCCATGTTGTCTTCTGCCTGCCATTGACTTGCATGGCAGAATACTGATTTTAGTTAGAATGCTTAATTTAAGTTCATTTTGTTATTTTGCCCCCAATCTCATTTGCGCGCCACTGCCCTACGCTTAAACAGTCGAGATCAGCGAAACAAAACTAAAAGTTGATTTTTGTATTTTTTTTTACTGTTTGCAATTCCAAAGGCCTTATACTTGGCCATTGGCATGCTTACTACATGACATGCAGCCTTTATTTGGAGCTATTACAGCTTCATTTTAGATTTTGCAGAAATGTACTCGGTTACTAACCGAGTACATTTCTGCAGATAGCACTAGAACTGCATGGCCGGTTGCAAGCTTCCTGGACTGCAAAATCACCTCATTTGCATAGATTTATCCTGCAAATGGGGTGATTTGCATACAGGGGCTTAGTCTGTGCAGGATTATTGCAGGAGCGCTCGTGCACGCCCCTGCAGGCTGCTCCTGGATCACACGGGAGGCATATTGCCTGCTTGAGCTCTTGCACTGATCTTGTACACCATGCAAGCTATAGAGAATCCAGGCCGGGAGATGGTCTTTTTGTAACTTCCCATTGTCTAGTAATTGACACCAGTATAACAGGTTTTTGTCTTCAAATGTAGTCGTTGTTAAGTTAAACATACTAATACTATTTTGATAATTGGCAATTGGAAATGCAAAGAAAATCCATGTTTTATATTCAGGGTTCCTGAAAATGAATTTTTAAAGGAGGTTATTATCGTATTAATATAATAAGAGTTAACTGGTTTGTTTTTCTTTTCTATAAAATAGTCTTTTACCAACAAAGAAATTTATTAGTAGCTAATTTAGTATGGTATGATTTTGTTAAATTATTGGATTTACACCAAATACCTCCCTGAATAACTTTCCATTTGGAATAATAAGTGTTATTTAACCAAGAAATTATTGTCTTAGCAATTTTAGGATAAGGAATATAATTCTAAATACTGAATGTTGTGTCTTGCATACAATTATGTGAGCTAAGGTTGTTTTGTGCCTTTTGTCTTTCAGCACTGACAGAAAAGGGGCACATCCATGTTGGCTGCCACAAGAATCATCTGACTTTTAACACAGCAGAGTCAGTTTGAGTACTATCTACTGACATATTATATTAAGTGCACCATTCGCAGGACATAATAATACCAATCCAAAAGTGTTTCAGCCATTATCAGCCCTTTTCTTCACTACAGCTGTGGCTGTGGTGAGTGAGAGAGTTTGAGTTGATGGCAAAGAGAAGGCCATGACCTTTCCAAGACAAGTAGCCTGGCTCACTTACCTGCTGAAAAGTAAAACACTAGAGAAGTGTAAAAGAATGTAACATTGGTATGCCATTATCGGTATTATATTGAAAAATACTGAGTGAAATGGATGCAGTTTATATCTTTTAGTACTAACAGTTTTATTGAATATGATTGATAAGAGTAATCATGGATATCATAATTTCTGAGTACATTTAGAGAATCAAAGTAGAGAGTGAAGTTCTAATATAATATTGTGATAGAGAAAAACAGAACAATGGGGTTAATGGAAAATAAATTGTCAGTTTTTGTCCTGTTATAGGAAATAGCATTGACACTTGTGCTTGTAATACATATATATATATATATATATATATATATATATATATATATACACATATCTTGTTATATTTCTCTCTCTCTCTCTCTCTCTCTCTATATATATATATATATATATATATATATATATGTGTGTGTGTGTGTAGAGAGATACATATAGATATATATGTTTATGTGTGAGTCTAAGCCCTATTTTTCAAAGAAAAAATATATCTAAAACCACTTCATTGAAACTCATTTGCTTGAATCTCACTGTATCACACAATACATGCAGTTAAGTAAATCACAAAAAAAACACCCCCCGCAATCCACATCTCCATAACCAAATGTATACTAACACTGACAATGCATTCCCATCCACCACTGTAAAGCGATCTCTTATAAAAAAACACAAAAACATATCAAAAACCTAATTGAATATATAGTGGCCTTTGCCATCGCCCTCCTCTAAACTGAAGGACCTGGTCCTAACCCCTTACTTATCACCAGTGGAGTATTACTACAGCCAAAGTGAATCCTTCGTAAAATTGTTATAGTCAGCAAAATGTAAGAGGATTTATCAGGACATGCTAACTTTGGCATCCTGCAATTCCCCACAGCTACGGCATGCTGACAAATAATATGGTAACCACAATGTGTGTGTGTGTGTGTGTGTGTGTGTGTGTGTGTGTGTGTGTGTGTGTGTGTGTGTGTGTGTGTGTGTGTGTGTGTGTGTGTGTGTGTGTGTGTGTGTGTGTGTGTGTGTGTGTGTGTGTGTGTGTGTGTGTGTGTGTGTGTGTGTGTGTGTGTCTGTGTGTGTGTGGGCTCTTTGACCTTGTCTATGGAAACTCTTCAGTGACACCTTTTTCAATTATCATTGCTATCAATCTTCAATGATAAGTAACAGCACCATCAAAACCTGACAATTGACAATACAATCAAATATCTGAATTTGATCACATTCACTGTTAACGAAATGGTGCCACACAGTTTTACTTTGAAAAATTATAAATAATAATAAGTCATTGATCCACACACACACACACACACACACACACACACACACACACACACACACACACACACACACACACACACACACACCACTAGATAGGTAGATAGGCAGATAGAGAGACAGTTAGATAAACAGATAGGTGATTGTGCACTAATTTGGGTTCCTATCAGTTCATCGAAACTTCGGCAGTTCGAACACCATATGTTCGAACTTTGAAGTTTGAAAACTGATTATCACGAAGCCATGGAACACAGAATTCTTTTCTAGAGAAAGAATTCAGTGGGCCATTTCTGTGGCTTCATGATTTTTAGCACTGTGGTGGAAAGTTACAGGTTGGGTTCAGGTAAGTGTGCAATTGTGTGGACATTAGGGCACGGATTAGGTGAGTTAGGGTGAGGGCGCATGTGAGGTGGGTGTGTGATAGTGACAGACTTTAGAGTTAGGGAAGGATAGGTGAGTTAGGGTTAGGGCGCAGGTCAGGTGAGTGTGCGATAGTGACGGACCTTTGTGTTAGGGTTTGGATTAAGCTAAGTGGATAGACAGTAGTGTATGTACAGTTTAGTGTAGGGTTAGATGTAGGATTTTAAGTGTATGTGTGTGGATTGCTGTTATTTGGTGTGCTTGTGTAGTATATGAGTTTCTTGGAACAGCGATTTTTTTTTCCCTGGGAAAAAAATTGCTGTTCTAAGCCTTCGATGGTTTAGCACTTCGAGGTTAGAAGTTCGAACATATGGTGTTCGAACTTCTGCCATTTCGACAAAGTGATATAGACCCCACTAATTCATCAATCACAGGTTTAGATTTCTGTCTTGAGACACTATGCCTACACTAGAAGAAATGTGATACTCAAATATCCATGATTTCATGTGATAAATATATTTAATTTATTTGTATTTTTTACCATTATAATGTAATATCAGTAAATAGTAGACAGTTTTGAAAGAAGTGACTTCTCAGCTGAATATCAAAAGAACTATGATTTATCAAAATTCATCAGGATTATTGTCATACACTTGCTGCTCAAAAATTGCAAATATTTCAAACTACTTGCAATATTCATACATATAAAATAACTTATCAGTGATATTTAAAATAGGTATAACACTGCACTTTATTAACTGCTAATCTTTAAGATATTTATATTTTGCTCATTTGTAACTGTAAATGAGAGGTGCAATCCGTTTTAATTTAAGAACTCACTGCTCATATTTTGGACTACAACTTTTGTTAACAAAGGTTTTATAGCAATATAGCAATGACTGTTAAGAAGATTACAGCTATACAGCTATGCAAGCTCTTTTTCAGTTTCCTATAAACTATGTTTTTTTTTTGCTTTCACAAATCTGAACTCAGCAAGTGGTAAGACACTACTTTAGACTTAACTGGGAAGATGCCAGCTATGACATCAGTTCTACCCAGGACAAAGAGGCATATTGTACAAACTAGGATTAACATTTTCTTTTCTCACCCTATTGCTTCCAGCACTACTGCTGTGAATTACTCCACTTATTAAATTCCCAGATTACTTTGCACAGTGTGTGAATGATGAAAATAAGGGGGATAAAAAACATCTGACCAGTAATATGACAATTAAACTGCATAATATGGATTTGCTTCTACTGCTTACTAAGGCAGAGCATATTCTTTTGAATTTTTGTTCTTCTGACCTACTTAAGAAAAATAGAGACAGAGAGAGAGAGAGCGAGAGAGAGAATGTCACTAGAATAAAAACATCCCTGATAGTTTAACACAAGAGTTAGTGTAAAACAGTATGTCCCAAATGTTCCAGCTGTGGAGAGTTGTAAAATATACACAGGGCATGTAACATTATGTTTAGAAATATGTTACATAATAATATTAAGATCAGAGAAAGTCTGCACAGTTGAAAGGTATATTTTGTTTCTGCGTTCATCCCCAAGATTCATGATGCACTGTGATATTCTAAGAATAATCACAACTGTTACTGAATGTGGAGAGAATGCATTTTTTATATTTTTGTATATGATGAATGACACAACTGTTCTTTTTAATAATTAACCTGATGGTGTCATTTTTCATTTGTTCAACAAGTAGGTTCAGATCTTACTCTTGTATCTTACTCAAACGCTTTTTACAGATCGTGGCTCATGAAAACTCTCAAGCTCCTCCCTTACCCATAATGCCCTAGCCCTTCACCATACCCCAGATCTCGTTTGCCATTTTTTCTTATGGACATAGTCTCTATTAGTTCTCAGCTTTGGTATTAGTCTGTGAGTAAAAAGTATATTATATATATCTAGACTTTCACCTTTATTCTATCATGCTCCTCAGTTACCCTGTCTACAATTTTTTGTGTGAATTAATATTACCATTGTTCATAGGTTCATAGGTTGGTACTGGGCTATCGGTCCGAGGGCCTATACAAGCCTAGCCGTAACAATTCCCTGGCTATTTCTTCCCACCCTATTTACTTCCATGGACCACTATCTAGCAGGGTGACTGACGTGATCCCCGGGGTGAATTTCCTCTTTTCTTTTCTTATCTTATACCATTGTGATAGCTCCTTCAGTTAACATCACTGGTAACTTTTCACTTTTTTCTTTTCTTTCCAAAAAAAAATTCCCTTTTCTTATTCCAGAATGGCTGAAAAACAATCAGGTTTTTAGAAACTAAGGCCTGTGGCCACAAAATTCCTTTAGCAATTGCACATGATTCATGCGTATAATGTCTAGGCCTGGCTTTTTTGAATGTGTCTTGTGAAATATGCAAGGCCTTTATTCCTTGGGCCCTGGTGGATCATAACAATAAACTTACTTTAAAAGGTTTACTTCCTACCACCCTTGCTTACACAATATCGGTGACTCAAACCCCCATGAAAATGGAGAAAAAACAGGGCAAGAAGCATCCTTAAGACCCTTCCAGATCTTCTGTCCTGAGCTAGAAAACCGGGAATTAATAACAAGGTCTCTTTAAGACCGGTTTTAAAGTCAAGGGATTTGCATAAGTAATTGCTATAGGCAAAACAATTGGTTTGATTTTAATTGCAGTGTGTTTAAAAGTTGGTTTTGCTACATTTTTAACTTGTCTGAAGAACTCTGTTCGAAAGTGCTTACATATTTTATTAAATATCAGTGTTTGCTAAGCCTTGGCTCTGGGATTCCCTTTGTTTTTTGGCTAAACTTTGCACTTTGATTATCAAATTATTTGGCACACTTCACCAGACTTCTGAAGGATTGATTAAGGAGTTTATCAAATTCCTCCATGAGATCATAACTTCTGAGGCACAGAGTTCCATTGCCTCACAGTTGGCTACCTTAAAGTCTATTTCAAAATTTTCCATGAGGCTCATTTCACATGCAGATGAATGTACCTCAAGGGTGGTGGGTTCAGGCATGCCTGGATGCACCTGCATGATTTCACAGAGCCCTTCAAGTCTTCCTTCATCAATGCTCCGTTTGACAGAACTTCTTTATTTGGCCCCAAGGTTAAAGACACACTATCCAGGTGTGAGCAGGATGATAAGGCCCTGTTTGCAGTAGGCACACATTTTTTAACTTCTCAAAAGACCTTCTCTAGAAATCAATGAGGTGGTCAAAAAATATGATTCAGAAACTCCCAGGGTCCTTTCTATGATCAATATGGAGACAGTTCCCCCATGGGCAGAGGGGGAACTCTAACTGAAGATGTCACCTATGAGCCAGTGGAGGCCTGCAGAACCAAAGATCTAGGGCCAATTTCTCTGACAGATTCTACCAGCTCTCCTGAAAGGAGACTCAACTGCCGCACTCTTGAGGCAGTCAGGCATCATCTATCCCTGTACCATACAGCCTAGCTAGAAATTACAAAAGATACTTGGGTGCAGAGGATTATTTCCAGAGTTATATAATACCTCCTGCTTTAATGGTAAACAAAATTCCTGATGTTCCACCCAATCAGAGGAACGTAGCAGCACAAGAAATAAAAAAGCTTCTAAAAAAATAGTCATCCAAGATGTATCCCTTAGTCTAGAAAGCGTCTGAAACCTACTCAAGATTCTTTTTAGTGCCGAAGGAAACAGGGAACTGGATAACAATTTTGAATCTCAGCAATCTGAACAGATCAGTTCAGTACACAAACTTCCATATTGTCACAGTTCAGTTCTGGATGTGCTCAATAGATGTTCAGAATGGTACTATCACATAAAAATGAGCAAATGATCCAGAAGATACCTATGCTTCTAGCTGGGAACCAGTCATTACCAATTCTGAAATTCTGAGCTCTGCCTTTTGGTCTCACCACAACCCCCAGGATGTTCACCAAATGCATGGTAGTAGTAGTAGCTTCCTTGAGACTGCAGGGATTCAGGATTAAGTGTTTCCTTACTTCCGCAACTGGCTCATAACCACTCCAACCAGGCTTCTGCTGATAAAAGCACAAGGTTATGTACTCCAGCTGTGCTCTCACCTGGGAATTACCATCAGTCACAACAAATCTCAGCTAGAACCATCTCAAGTATTAGAGTTCATAGGGTTCTTGCTTAATACAGTATCAGTAGCAACCTTCCTTCTCTTACTAAGGTGTAGACTACTCGATTTCAGGTCAAAAAGATAATCCAAAATTCTTCTCTATCAGTTTGATTGATTCTCCAAGCCTTGGAGTCAATGTCTGCTATGACAGTAAGGTTCCATTAGCAAAATACCATATGAGAATTCTTCAATGGACTCTAGCAGCTCAGTGGTCTATTCTGTACCAGCTTTTGTCCACCTGCATCAGAGTAACTGAGGCGAGCAAAAATTACCGCTTGTGGTGGATTCACTCAAATCAGGTTTTACAAGGCTTTCCCTTCATTCTTTCTCAGCCCAAGGCCATAGTGACCACGGACGCTTCCTGAACTGGGTGAGGGGACACCTCTTGAGAAAGACAGTTAAAGGCACCTGGTCCCCCACAGAAGCCAACACTCATATCGATGTCCTAGAAATGAAAGCAGTACTCCTAGTGTTGCAGGACTTCCAAGACTTTATTCCTTTCAGGACTACTGCAATTAAGATGGACAATAAGTCAGTGGTCTGGCTCATCAGCAAACAAGGAGGAACCAGCTCTTACCCCTTGTGTTGAGAAGCTCTGAGAGTGTGCCAGTGGGTGATCTCATCCAATCGATTTCTGATAGCAATGCACATTACATGGAAATCCAGTGTGATAGCAGACAAGTTGTGGAGGTCCATTTTATTAACTTTCGAGTAATGTCTCAACATGAGAGTTGCAGAAAAGATATTCTGCCAAATGGGGTCAACCCTACTGCTATCTCTTTGCATCTCCCCTCAACAAGTGCAGCAGGTTCTTTGCCCTGATTCCCCCCCACTGGGTGATTTTCATTCTTCCTCAACTTCCCGGCCTCCAACCCCCTGCCATTTTATTTGTGACTTCTGGAAGAATCATAAGATGCTAAGGAAACCAGTGCTCCTGGCTTTGAGCTCCAGATATTGGTTTCTCATGTAATGATTCCTTAGATTCTAATAAGCAAAAAGGTCTTCAAACAAGATCTGAAGTATGGCACCTGACTAGGGCATTATGGGTAGGGGAGGAGCATGAGAATTTTTAGTATCCACGAGTTGTAAAAAGTGGCTGAGTCAGATCCGAGGGTCAGATTTGAATCCACTTGTTGAGGAAGAATGAAAATGAACAACACAGATGGAATGTTATGGTGAGTACATAACTTATTTTTCATGGCCTTACAACCAGTTATTCATAACAGCATTCTTTTTCCTCACTTTTATGCTTTATACTATCACCAAGGGCTATGATTAAAGTTGGTAAGATAACATCAGCTACTGAAAATGTTTGCTTCCTTGGTATAGAAAGTACTGGGTATTATGTAAAAGTTCCCTTAAAGTGAGAATATGATGTATGACACTTCAGTATCAAACCAACCATATTAATAGTGTGTTCATCCCACTTTAATGTGCAAAGTATATGACAATGTTCTGTTTCTTTCTTAACTCATTAGTGATTTATTAAGTTAATCAAATTACGTCCTCATACAGGAAATAGTTAAGGCGTGCATCTCACAATAAAAATGTGTATTAACCACTGAGAGATATTATTAATCAGGAATGCAGTATATGTGTGTTCTGTTTTGCATCCATGCATGCGTACTTTTTTCATTCAGGAGAATCCAGTCCAGATGGTTTCTCAGTCCTCTGCTGCATGTAGCAGAACATGATGTTCACTCTTCTGGCACAAAACTGTTCCACAGTATTTCTACAAGATGTGCCAGTGTCGTGCCATGAGAGACATATTAGATGAAACCTCATCTACTGTCACATCATAGACTGACTTCTGTTGTAGTACTTTGACCTACGGGGATATGTCAATATGTATGTCAGTTCATCTACAGCCATCCCACATCATACACAGTTGGAATGTCATCTTTTTATGTAGTTTAATGAGGGACATCATCAGATGGATTTCTTTTGTGTATAAACATTTGTGTGTGTGTGTGTGTGTGTGTGTGTGTGTGTGTGTGTGTGTGTGTGTGTGTGTGTGTGTGTGTGTGTCCCAGTACATCTCTATAGCACTATAAAATTTTAGTGTCCAGTTGCTTCCCTGATGGCACCTATATTCAAAACTCATTTACTCAAGGGATCGATAATGAACAAATGTTACCGACTCCGCCCCCATCTTACCTTAATCATGTGTGCTAACCCTAAAACTGACACTATTCCTAAGCATACATTTCAACTTGCAAACTTACAAAAAAAATTCTTTAAATGTACCACTACAGAAGACATTCTCACACACACACACACACACACACACACACACACACACACACACACACACACACACACACACACACACACACATATTCACATACACCACACAACAGGTAATTGTATTCATCTATACTTTGCTGATCAGGTTTGTCCTCCTTACAGGGCAGACCCATGGTGGTATTTATACTACTCTACTACTAGGGGAAGTCGGGACAGGGTATCAGCAAACTTCCCCTATTCTTTTCAAAAGGTGCTGTGGGATCTTCCACATTCAACTGAGATTCACACACTGAAGCAGATGGGACATTGGTTTAAAACCTCATCCAAAGGACAATACACTCCAAAGTGCAGCACCCCACTTATGATATACTGCAGTGTCTGCAGTCTAGCTACGTGGAGTGGGAATCTAATCCACAGCTTTTTGCACTGATGGAGAGAGTGCTATGAGCTACACCACTGACACTGTTAACACCTAACCTAGTCCTTATTGCATGTGCACACACAGACACACATACACACACACACACACGCACACACACACATGCATACACACACACATGCATGTACATGAGCACACACATACAAATACACAGATACACACACACACACATGCATGCATTTACACAAGCACATACACACACACACATGAATGCATGTACACAAGCACACACACACGTGCATGTACATGAGCACATGTACACACACGTGCATGCACATGAGCACATGTACACCCACATGCACATGCAGACATGTATGAGTGCACCCATGTGAACACACATGCAGACACATGCACACATGCACATGAGCACACACATACATATACACACAGACACACACACACACACATGCATACACACAAATACACACATGCATGCACACACACATGCATGCACATGAGCACACACACACACACACACACACACACACACATGCACACATGTACACAAGCACATATACACACGCATACACATGCATGTAAATGAGCACATGTACACACAGACATGCACATGCAGGATTGTACATGAGCACATGCATGTGCACGCACATACACACAAGCAAGCACACATGCACAGACATACACAAGCACACACACACACACACATACACACACATGCATACACACATACACACACATGCATACACACATACACACACACACACACACACACACACACACACACACACACACACACACACACACACACACATACACACATGCACTGTTTGTTGGGATAGACTATGCTTTACATTTCAAATGGATGCTTTCAACAGGGTGATTCCCTGGGAGTGTAACATGTAACGCAGCATTCTAAAGTAGTAATGCATTGTTATGAACACTTTGCAAACACAAGTCCACTTAGAAAAGTTATCTGAGGAATAATAGTCTAGTGTAGTAGATTAGATGACTGAATGAAGATATAGCTGAAACAACTGGAAAATAATTTTCTGTTTTTTTTTTCTTTAGTACTGGCAGGTCAGCAATCCAGAACAGATGCAAGTTACTTTTTCTTTGCAGTTTTATGCTGATTTGCACCATGTGTAGCTAATGAAGCTGATCTGAACTAGATCTTTCTGATTTGTTATTTATCTCAGCTGTTTTATTTATTTATTTTTATTTTATTTTACATTTGTTGACCGGGAAGGTCTGGCTGGACACATCCATTTTCAGCGTACACCTGGGGAGAAAAGCTCCATATACATACAATACTCTATCATACAAACTAGTAACTATTTATGATACTACCACAAACTAGTAACTATGTACAATACAGAGAATAACACAGTTCTAGTGCAATTGTGGTACACAGCAGAATTGAATTTTGTACATACAAATGTTTAGAATGTTTGGATACAATATTTGCAGCTTTGCTTTCACAAGGTCATATTAGAGTTAGAAACTTGATAGGAAAATTAGGTTTATGGCTATAGTTATTGCTCGTATACTTGTCTTTACCCAGGAGTGTTACAGGAGCATAGCCAGTTGTTTGTAATGTGGGTGTTTTAAGAGTTTTTTTTAATTGTGTATTGGAGGTGTTGGATGTAAGCATGTGGTAACTAAAGAGAGATTTCCCTGCTTCATTTTTATATTTGGTGACTTCTAGAAGATTAAGGGTGCTAGATCTGAAGTCTCTTGTTGTGGTGTGAGGTTGTATGAGATGTTGGAGGGTAGGGATTTTGTTTGGGTAGTAGTAAAGCATATGTGCTAGTGTGAGTTGATTGAGTTGGAGTAATAGCAGGAGTTCAAACCAGTTTAGCTGTTTGAGGGAGGTGCAATGATGTGTCCTATGTGAAGATGCTGTAGCGAATCTAGATATCTTATTGTAGCAGGATTCTGATTTGTTTAGGTTGGATTTACAAAGGTTGGTTAGGACTGGGGATGCATAGAGGACAGTAGATAGCAGATGTGTCCTGGCTATAATGCTTCTAGATTGATTTGTGAGAAATTGTTTGTTACAATAGAGTAGGCCGAGCTTTTTTTGTGGACTTTCTTGATAGTTTGGGCTGTGTGCAGGTCAAATCTTAGGTTATCTATTTCAATGCCTAAGAGTTTGGTGTGGGTAGTTGGGGTGATTACAGTTTTGTTATTAGAGGTTATTGTAAAGTTATCTGTTGTGGGGAGGGTTCTATGAGAGGAAAATAACAATAATTTTGTTTGATTTGGGTTAAGAATAAACTGTTGGTTAGTGAACCAGGTTTCTGCTTGTGAGAAGGATTCTTGTGTTAGTGATTGGAGACGATTTAGAGTGAGGGCAGCACATATGATTGTGGTATCATCTGCGTATTGAATAAATGAGGCACTAGGGTGGAGGATGGGAGTTGATTGGGGAATAGTGTGAAGAGCAATGGTTCTAGGGTGGACACTTGAGGGACTCCTAATGATACAGGTAGGAGAGGGGATAGTTGGTTTAGCCATTTTACTGCCTGGCGCTGACCTGATAGATAGCTTTTCATCCATGTGATGGAGGAGGAACTAAGGTTTAAGGGAGAGAGAGGTGAGAAGTCTATTGTGATTAACCATACCAAAAGCCTTGAATAGGTCTAAAAATATGATCGAGATTAGTTTTCTGTTACTTCTGTGGTAATTAATGGTATTAGTGAATGATATACGTGCAGTGGATGTACTGTGGAAGGGCCTAAAATCTTGCTGGTTTTGAGATAGCAATGTGTTTTCTAGGAGGTAATTCATACGTTGAGTGTGCATGAACCTTTCTAGGATTTTGGATATGGGAGATAAGATAGCTATAGGCTGGTAGTTATTTAGTTCAAAGGAGTTACTTCCTTTGTGTAAAGGTGTGATGTGGGAGAGTTTCCATAGTTGGGGTAGTTTGCAGTCTGTGATAGATCTGTTGATGAGAATAGAAACTGGATATAGCTGTTGCTGCTATTTGGAGGTACTCTGCAAGTAGGCTGTCTGCAGCCAGGGTGGTGGGCTTGTGTTTTTGGAGGAGTTTATGGATGGCTTTGATGGATACTGGTTGGAAGCTAAAGTGGGAGCTGCTAGTTTGTGTTTCCATAGTGGTTGGTGGGGTTGGTTGAGTGGAGTTTATGTGATTATTAGCTAGTGATTGGATTGTCTCAGTAAAGTATTTGTTAAACTGTGTGGGGATATTGCCATTGTTGTTCCCTGTTTTGGGTGTGGGGGTAGTAGTTTTTCCAGGCTGTAGTACATAGGTGACTGCAGCCCAGAATTTCTGGGAGTTTCTTGCATGATTTTCTTGTAGGTTTTGGTAGTAGGTAGTTTTGTCTATTTTGATGCATTTTTTGGCTTTGTTGCGCAGTTCTACGTATTTTTGTTTTTCTATTTGGGTTTTGTTTTTAGGAAACTGTTCCCATGCTTTGTTCCTTTCTTTGAGAATAGTTTTGGTGGCTTTAGTTAACCAGGTGGTATGTTTGGCTTTTATCCTGGTGGTTCGAGAGGGAGCATGCTGGTTCAGTATGTTTAGGAAGGTTGAGATGAAGTGTTGCACTGCCTCATCAAGTGGTAGATATTTTAAAGAGGTACAGTTGCAACTATTTAGGATATTGTTAAAGGCATTAGGTTTAATGTTCTTTTTGTTCTTGACTACTTTTTGTGTGACTTGACATATGCAAAGAGTTTTGGTCCTCAATAGATATGTTATTTGGTGGTCACTGAGAATGTCTGGAAGACATCCAGCTTGGGTGCTAGGGATAGATGGGATGTATGTATCCAGTTCAGTATGGACTTGTGTTTTGTTCTTTTATCATCTCTAGTAGGAGATGTAATGACTTGGGTAAACCCACAGAGGTTAATATGGGTGACTGGATTTTGGCTCAAACAGTTGAGCCAGTCTATGTTAAAGTCACCTAATATGATATTTTCTTGAGGTAGGGGGTTTGGGACCCATTCTAGTAGGTTTTCCATAATTATAATGTTATTTCCAGGGAGTATGTAGACTCAGATGATGTTGATATGTTTATTGGGGTTCAATTTAAACTTGGCAAGAATTAGTTTGACATTTTTGTTATCTGGGAGGGTAATTTCTAGTTGTTGAAGGTTAAGGTGGCTTTTGTACATTATAGCTACCCCCCTCCGCTTCTACTTAATCTGTCCTTCCAGTAGATATTACACCCAGGAGCTGCAATTTCATTATCGTAAATGTCAGGGTTTAGCCAGGTCTCGGTCAGTAGGACTATGTCTGGTTTGTATAAAGCTAGTAGGGCATGTAGGTCATGAACTTTGTTTCGGATACTTCTCATACTTAGGTTGAGAATAAGCAGAGTGTTTTTTTGTATATGGAATAGGGTGTTGGTTAGGTTGGGATTAGGGGTGCATTTTGTGATTGGACCTGGGATGGGTTGTATGTCCCCACTACTTATGATTTTTCTTAGTAGGGATTGTTAGAGCTTGCCGAGCTTCGTGATGATTTTAGTATTCTTTAGATAGGTGTGGGACCTACTCTTAATTGGAAGCAATCTGTGTTGTTGGTAGTCGGTGTGGGAGGTTAGGAAGAGGTGTGGTGTAAGTAGGAGGTTTAGTGGGGCTGAATTATAGTCTAGGGATGAAGTTTCACTGGGGGGGTAATTTTGTTGGGAGGATGGACATGGACTTGGTAGCTGGTTAGGGTTGAGAGGAAAATTAGGATACCTATGGAGATTGCATACGGAAGAGGTCTTAGAATGGTTTTAACTGACAATGAGTGGATTGTTATTTATATGAGGGAGGATTGATAGGTTAATTGGATAGTATGCTGAGGTTTGTAGACATGTCAGGAGGGTAGGACGGGAAATGGAATGTAATAGAGTAATGAGGGTGGTGGGAGGTGGCTAATGGTAATTGGGTGGGGTGGTCTATGGGTATAAATCAAATTGAAATGGGTGGGTGGGTGAGAATGGGGGTAGGGTAGGGGAGCTGAGTGAGTCTGCAGGGTGAACAGAGTGAGAAGAACCATGGTCACCTTTTTGAGCAAGTAAAGTCAATAAACAATCAATCAGGTTGGTGTTTTAAATGTCTGATTGTTTTAGAAAGCTATATCTCACCTGTTAAGGTATTCTGACTCAGTCCATACTCCAATATACAGTCTGCAATAAATGCTTCTTTTTATCTTATAAGGATTGCAATGGGAGAAGGGAAAGAGGCTACAGTCAATATAGCAGAGTTAGTACAGATGCTTCAAGAGATGGCTTTATTTTTAGATGTTTAAATTGTGAAAAGCAGCCTTTTATTTATAAAGTTACCTTAAAAAGGTATCAAATGAAAAGCAGAAACATTTATTGTATGAAATTTGTACTGGACATGTAGGTCCTTGGGTCTAACTACATTGTCAGTATTGTTATAAACAACTGAGATGTCAATGCTTTAATTAAAAATCATTAGAGTAAATCCCTTGTAAGGCAAATTTTGCATATAAAAGAGATCAACATTTAAAGGATTTTTTTACCTTTAACAGTGTAAACATAAACAGGACTCTAAATAATGCTCACAGCCACTGGAATTACTGTAAGCATGGCTATGTCATGAATTTGTTTGTACACTAAGTATCAAGAAAGTAGTAGTATTTGAATGTGTAAGCTGATTGTAGCGTGGAAGGCGTGGTGTATTTATAGGTAAATAGGCAAATATTTGTCTGCTTACTATTATAAGCCTAGCCAATAGCCCAAGGTCAGAATCAAACCCTCTATCTTAAATCTGTGAGGTGAAGACCTTAATAATTATTCCAGCCCTTCACTCTCTCAGTTGATTGCACTGTATATCCTTGCTACTATATAGGAAGGGCACTTTACATGTTACAAAAACTTACATAATCTTAATAAACAGAATTAAATACTAAGATAATTTAAGCACTTTGCTGATATCACTTATAACTGTATTTAAATTTCAGGTACTAGACATTGTTAGGAAGAAAGAACATTAGGGGTACAATAGTTGTTTTCTTTTACAGCTGGAATCTAAGTGGCAAATTAGACTGAGAGAATCAGCTGATCTGTGTTTAAATAAGAATATCTACCTAAATCCACATGTTAACAACAGAAATCTTTATTCACGTTATTCAGTATTTGTTAATGCTTATGAACAAGATTTTTAGGCATTTAACAACCCGAGTATCTTTTTTTATTGCAGATAGTAAGTGTCTGCAAAGATACGATTATTTTTCAACAGGCATCTTTAAAGTATCAAGGTATGTGCTCACATTTGTATATCTGAATATTCATGGAGTAAGTAACTCTCCATTGGTATTTATGTGCTGACAAGTTTTATCTGGCAGTTTTGCCACTGTTTGTAAAGGTCGTTGACATTAGATTCCTTGACAGTCGGATGTCTGAATTACAAAACACCCAGGAACATAATACTCATGACTATTTTCAATAGCCAATCATTGCTGATGTTATTTCTTAATGCACATCGGTGGTGATTCCTTTGTTTGGGAGGGGGAGAATTCCTTCTCTCCTCATGTTTGCCTGACAATATGATTAGCATATTCAAACTCAAGGCAAACACAAACTTCTCAAAACAGGAAAAAAGGAACTGGAGCAAGCAACGCAGCACCCAAACAGGAGTAAATTAAATTCCTTTAATGTTGTAAAGCGCTTAATGTTTGGTACAGTGCACAAACTTCTTCAGACAATCAAAACTTCTTACACTGATACTATAAATACTAGTTCAATTAGCAGCTCAATTAAGCAAGAGAAATCAATCATACACATTTAAAAAGACGTTGAATGCTTAAAACCACCTTCAAAACAGGTTAAATCTAACCTCTAAAACAGGTTGTTAGTGAACATTAAATCAGCACACAAATCAGAACCTAAAATTGAACAATTAAATACAAAGTTAAGAAACAAGCTTGTTAACCAACAAAGCATTGGACCATAAATAGAAACTAAATAAAAACCTTCATCTTAATAAACTTTTAAGTTTTAAAATGCTGCTGGTAGAGCAGCATTCATTCAATCCAGGGGATTATAAGCATTCAATCTAACCTGCCAAACTAGCTCCAATTCTTCCAACTTCAAGGGTGCTGGACCATGCCTAACATCCAGACAAATCGGATCGATCACCAAAAAATTAAAACTATGATCAGGGTGAGATGAGATATGCTTGGCTAAAGTGTTTTCAAGTTTATCTTTTCTAATAGCATAAATATGCTCATATAGCCGGTCACGGAGTCGCCTCTCTGTTTTTCCAATATAGAAAGCCAAACAATCCTGGCACTGGGCTAAATAGACTATCATGTTAGAATTATAATTCACTCTAAATTTCAAAGTATACTGCTGGTCAAGCACCTTAAACCTGTTTGATTCCATAATATATTGACAATAGTTGCAATATTGGCATTTATACATGCCAACAGTTCTAACACGTCCAGGTTGACATTGTTCAAAAAAAGCTTTAAGATTTTTAGCTTTCTTGTAAATCACAACTGGTTGGTCCCCGACCCTATTGTAGACGCTGGGATCACTTCTAAACAATGCCCAATTTTTACAAATAATGCAAAAACAAGCATTACTATTGATGTTATAAGTTGTGATGAAAGTAGGTCCTTGAACCATAGAATCACGGGTCTTGTTGGGTTCATTCACTGACAAAGGGGCAATGTTACGTTCATGTTGGAAATCTATGTATTCACTATCTAAAATAGGTTTATAAAAATGTCTTAGACGTTTATGCGAAACCTTCTCTATAATGTCATTAACCATTGAATCAGGGTAGCCTTGATGTAAAAACATACTCCTTAACAAAATACATTCATCATGAAAATCAGTGTCAAGAGTTATGATACGGGCTGCCCTAGCTAGCTGACCCTTCACGACCGCCCGCTTCTGATGGTGCGGGTGACAACTAGAATAATGCAGGAAATAATTTGAATATGTGCTCTTCCTATGAATTTTAGCCGTAAATTTTTGGATAGAATAATCTTTAGATAACCAAATATCCAAGTAGGCAATAGCCTTGGTGCTAAATGTGGATGTGAACTTCAGAAACTGAGTGCTGTCGTTAAAGTTGTTAACCACCATATCACTGGTTGCTCTATTGCCATTCAACAAGATAAAAATGTCATCAAAGTAACGGGTATAAAATACCATTCTATCCTTAAGGTCAAAGTTGTTGAAGACATAAAGATGCTCCCAATAAGCCATTACCAAATTGCCAACACTGGCTCCACATGGGGAGCCCATCGCAACCCCCACTTACCGTAAATGAAAATTGTCACCAAAAATAAAATAATTATTGTCAAGAATGATATCCAATAATTCATTAACTAAATCTAGCACATTTCTGGTACCTCTGTTTAATTTTAATGCTTGCCCAACCCAGTCTAAAGCAATATCGTGTGAAATGCACGTATACAAATCCTTGACATCTATGGTGAGAAAGTTATATCTAGTGTCAGATTCTAACTTGTTAATTTTATCTAGAAATGACCATGAATCTTTACACATTTGGTCCACTTTGACCAAAAATTTCTGTAAAATTGCATCTACAACCTTGGCACATGGGTATGTAGGAGAACCCCTACTATCCACGAGTGGGCACATAGGGGGATTCAACACATCTTTGTGTATCTTTGGTATACCAAACAAACAAGGGTATCTTGGGTACACTGTAGACATGTAATTAAACATATTCTGATCTATTCTTCCTTCAATGTACATTTCTTCAATAGTGCTCTTGGTGTTGTTATAAGCTCTGTTGGTTTCAGATCTCGAACTAAGTAAATAAAATGAACTATCAAGTAAAGTTAACATCCAATCGATGTAGTCAAAACTGTCAGAAACCACCATCCCCCCTCCCTTGTCAGGTTTACAAATACGAAGGTCTTATGATTTGATAAAATCAATACATTCCTTCTCAATTTTAATACTTGCATCCAAGGTAGGAAACGATGCTCGGTCTGAAATTTCTGTTGAATGTCTAACTCACACATGAGCTCAAAAACCTGCAATAATTGATGTAGTGGGGGTTATAAACACTGGAGATTCTGAATGGGTTGCTATTGACAAAAGTGTCACCACCCATCATCAAGTTAAAATTAAGTTTCCTGATAAATAATTTAACATCTATAATAGTCTTAACCATATCCAACTTCTGGGCAGGGACATAAGTATAATCCTTAGAAAATAATTCAACAATTTCAGGTGTAATATTAACTGAAGAATAATTATACACTTTGAAATCACCATCTATGTTAGTTATAATAACAGGTAAATTTTCGTCCTGGTGGTTAGACAAATTATGCAAATTGTCACTGAATGAAAAGACTTGAGACTCTTTAAAACCATGGGACAAAACATATTGAGAATCAAGGGGAGCAAAATCAACATCAAGAATATTTGCTACATAATTGTCATGTATTGGTATACAAAGAGTATCAGATGCATTTAAGTCCTGTATTGCTTGGATTTCTGTTTGGACTTCTGGGAGAATTGACCTGTCAGTTGTTTCGGTCTTGCTCCTAAAAAATTAGAGTCATTTGACTTTGAATTTTAGTGACCAGACTTGTTGTTTTGCAGTCTCTCACTTTTTCTTACATCTATTTGCATCACATGTTCATTAACTGAAGCACTATCAAAAGAGGGATTATTATGTAGAGACTGATTTTCAGAAAGATTGAAGCTGGAATTCAGAGTCGTAACTCTATTGTCAGAAGATGAATTAGTTGGTCTAATTGGGCCGTGCCAAACCTGGGCAAAGGGCGGTAAAGGGTATGCAACCCCTCCACTATAAGCCTTTACATCCCTATCAAGTTTCTTAATTTTATTATTTTTGAGCTTGGTTAAATATTGATCTATGCTGGAAAAAACACGGCTATAGTCATATTTATAGCGAAACAATTCTTTATCAAGCCTAATCAGCTCATCCAGCTCAGTTACTTGTTTGCTTAAAGAATCGACTGACAGGGAATAATGTTTAATCATTAATTCTAACAACTCAAAACCCTGTCAGTCGAATAAAGCAAGTAAGTCCTTATGGAAAGTAAAATTAGCAACCAAGCCGGTAGGATATTGGTAGTGCCTCAGTCCCTTTGGGACTATTTTCCGTGCGAGACACTCATGAAAATATGAAATATCAAGCTGAGTCTTTTTTAGTTTGACCAGTAAACTGTCCAGTGACTTAAGATTAAAAGAGATATCAAAACATTCCCTTCTGTTGACAAAGTTCTGCTGGACTATCAAGTTGGAAGCTGTGGTAAATGAAAAACTATCTGCCAACCAATTAGTGATATCTGGAAAAACCAAAGAGTTATTAGCCGCTTCAGCCGCCGGAACCAGGGCTGCCATTGACAAAGGAGTGGCTGAACCAAGCGTAGTTAGATTAAGGTTACCTGGAATAATGGAATGTAAAATGTTACCTTGTAAGTGTTGCCCGCTATCCTGCCCATCGACAGGCACCGGTGCCTCCTGGGCTGCAAGTGTACATCTGGCTGGAATACTCCTCTGCCCACATTCTATACTCGATGAACCCGGCATATGAAACAGCATTGAGCCAACTTCTCGATTAACAGAAGTGTTAGTAGAATCCTTTTGCAAAGGTAATGAAGGTGGTAACAAAGCATTGTTCATACGTTGTTGACGCTCTAAACTGTCAAGCCTTACCAGTAGTGTATCCATTCTTGACATAAGATCGTCTAGAGAGTTGTTATTCTCAAAACCGGTGTCCTTAGTTGATGTTACATTACATTCATTAACTCCATCTTTAAAAACATCAGGAGTATTATCCAAGGAAATGCCGCCAGGGCTAGCCTCTGTTCCAGACGCCATAGAAACACACTCAAACTCAAGGCAAACACAAACTTCTCAAAACAGGAAAAAAGGAACTGGAGCAAGCAATGCAGCACCCAAACAGGAGTAAATTAAATTCCTTTAATGTTGTAAAGCGCTTAATGTTTGGTACAGTGCACAAACTTCTTCAGACAATCAAAACTTCTTACACTGATACTATAAATACTAGCTCAATTAGCAGCTCAATTAAGCAAGAGAAAGCAATCATACACATTTTAAAAGACATTGACTGCTTAAAACCACCTTCAAAACAGGTTAAATCTAACTGGATTCATGCTAATTCCATTCTCCTGATGAACGACCAGTAACATTTTTTTTTTTTAATGTACATATAGCATTGCTATACTCCATTTCTCTAGCTGCGGCTAAGACTTTGTTGGATTTAAAAATGTATTGAAGAAAACTAAGCCTTAAACTTATTTTTGATAGTAATAATATCCTTACAGATGATTTGCATATTTCAAGCACATTCAACCCAACCCTGCATCTGGTCTTGTAACTTTTGAAAAGGTATGTGAATTAAATATAGGAAACTTGTTAAAACAAAATAATAAGCATTGTGAATTTGACTTAGGTAAGCATGACGTTGATTTATTGCATTCTTTTAAACAAGAGAATGTTAGAATCATGAAACCAGATAAGGGGTGTGGGCTTGCTATGATGGATGTGCATGATTATAATAATAAAATGCTTGAAATTTTAAATAGTGACACCTACAAACTTGCTTCAAAGAATCAGTTGAATGGAGCATATAGAAGCATTGGTACGTAAATCAGGGATATGTTTATTGGGGTCTACTTCTATATCCTGAAAAGCCACAATACCAGGGACCAGAAAAAAGAGATGAGAAGGATGAAACTCACAATCACGAATCGTGTAAGTATTCCCAGGGCAAGTGAATACTTGGCTAAAACAACAATAAATCACAGCGCACCAGCTAAAACCCATCTAAGTAGGGTGGATATGCCCGCCCAAATATATATACCAACTCCAGGATCACACTACTGTGGAGAAAGGCCATACGTCCCCTTGTGGACAAGTGTTTACTTGCTCTGGGAATACTTACGTGATTCGTGATTTTGAGTTTTGTCCTTCTTGTCTCGATCTTCCAGTCTTCGGTATTGTGGCTTTTCGGGATATAAGAGTAGACCTGTTTATTGAAAGCTCCATAGACCTAGATACTTTCAACTATTTTAACATGTCCTCCCCACTCACACGAACTTTATTTGGCATCCCAAAAATACATAAGAATACTGATAACTTTCCGATGCGTCCCACAGTGGATGGGTGCAATTCAATAACATAAGCATGTGTTAAATACCCAGACAGCAAATTAAAAATTCTTTTAACAAATGAAACACACATTTGTAGGGATCCTTGGCATTTTTTAGAGGTAATTTACAAAGCTGAATATGACCATAAAGGTGTTTTTATTACGATAGATGTAAAGGAGCTCTATTCTGTCATACCTTAGGTTATAGGTATTGCATGGGTAACTGAATTCTTCTTTTGGAAGGGTGTCCCCCCAAGATGAGATTAATCTCTATGAGGAACTATTTCATCTGATTTTGAAGAACAATTACATTTTATTTGCTGGAAAATATTTACAGAATAGTGGGGTAGCCATGGGGTAATTTTTGCAAACCTAGTCATGGCCCATTGGGAGCATAGGTTCTTATTTGAAAATGATGGAATACATTCATTCTACAACTAAGTTTTTAAATTTTACACATGAATGTGCATCAGATAAGATAGCCTATCTGGATGTATTGTTGGAGAAAGACTTTAGGTCCAATAGATATACATCCATTTGTTACAGGAAAAAGGCTTACTCTAACACTTTTCTTCTTTATACCAGCTCACACCCCCACCATCAAAAAAAGGCAGTAGTAAAATGGCAGCTCATGAGGACAGCAAGGACAATTACTTCAGACTCACAGTTTGAAGAAGAGTACAATGATGTGGTGGGAATGTTTGTCAGGGGAGGATATCCAAAACCTCTTCTTCAGGAATTAACTAGAGAAGTATACAGTAAAAGAACAGCAGGACATTTCAGACCTATTTTAAATACTTCATTTGTAGGACTTCCATCTTATACACAATCTTCTAGGCTGGATGGAACACAGTATAACTTTAGCCCAGCCAGCAGTTTTATTACATATGTTAGCAGTGATTCTAAAACACTTAGGAGGATTTTAAACAAAAACTAGGTTATTAAGTGTGATGGCATTCTAGTTAAAAACAAAGTAGGTGAAAGACCCACTATAGTATACCATATGGGAGCTAATTTTAAAACTATCCTGAAGAATATGACAAACAACAATACCAGCAATACACATAATAACAATTTTATCCCCACTATGAAAAAATGTAGGCATTGCCCATATTGTAAATATATTTTCACTGGTGACTCTTTTAACATCTGTGGTAAAGAGTATCGTATAGTGGGTAGATACAACTGTGAATCCAAGGGAGTTGCATATGTAGGATTATGCCAGTCCTGCCCATGTTTTTATATAGGTAAAACAGAAGGTAGATTAACGGACCTCCATTTATGAACACAAATTTGAATACATCTGAATAAAGCATTAGCAAAACATGTTCACAAGTACCCTAACCACCATTTCAAATACTTGGTTATAGAGAAGGTCAATATTAGTATGAGAGGGTGCCCATGGACACTGGTTTTAGAAGAAAAATAATTATTTTGCCAGCTACTTTTAAATGCTTGCACCTGGCCAGGGTTGAATGATTACTGCTCGATCAGTTGTACTTTAAAGCATAAAGCTTTAACCAGATGAAGCATCATTATTATTACATCCATGTGGGTATATTTAAATGTCAATCATCTGAATGAGAATTTGCATGTTTAATAATTTTATTTTTGCTTCTTTGGTTGTGTTATTTTTAATATATATGTTTTAATACATATTTTTAATAAGTTTATTCACTCAGTGCATTTTAAAGCTTTTAGTGAATGAATAATCTCACACTTTTAGATTACTGTGTTTATACACTTTAAACAGAACTTTTTACAGCACTTTGGCACTTTAAGAAATGTAAATGGGAGGGTTTCATGGCATTACCCTTAAATAAGATGATCATTGTGGGCCTTATTTAAAAACCTGACTTTTGTTTTTTTAAACTTATCTGAAGAAGTTCATTACTGCTACATGAATGAAAGTGGTCCTTTGTGGATAATAAAAGTTTCTACAAGAACCTTGCTGCTTCTCCTTCTGGCAGCTAAAGCAGTTTATGCTTTACAAGCTTGCATTTTGTCTCTGCTGTTTTAAACTATGTACATCTCTAGTACTGATTTCTCGTTATATTCCTATATTAGTTTGGAGACTTATGCATGCATTTTCTGGGTTTACTTGTATGTAACAGTTACTTTGAATCTGTCTAGATAGATGGACTTA
>NC_056735.1:442230616-442325616 GCF_019279795.1 Protopterus annectens | reverse complement strand
GCCTGCCCAGCTATCTGGAATTTTGTAAATAATCATACCTCATTTGTGAATATCAACATGATTAATATGCTTGTCTTACAAATGCAAGAGAACTATATGTTATGTGCATATTAAACTACTGGTGTAGAAGTGTGTGTTGAACAGGGTTTGTACAGTACTGAGCTTCAAGGATGTGTCTACAGTTTACCCTACTGAAAATAACTGAAATGTACATAAACTATATACCTGTGAAAATGTATGTTTTAATAGCAGAAGCTGGAACATACAGAATTAACTTGCAAAACTTCAAGAAAATAAGATGAAATTAAAGTGTTTTATGATTGTGTTATCCCTCGGTTTTAGTTCAATAGAAGACAAAATGTCTAAAGCTAGACGTTTTTGTATTGTCTTGAAACAAAAATAATTACTAGGTTTCAAATGTAAACGCATTTTATTGTTTTATGACTTCCAAGTTCTGCATACATATGAGAGATATGTACTTCTCACACAGAGATATTAAAATTATGTTAGTATCTGTTTAGCATGGAAACTGAAGTCAGGTGACAAAGAGTGATGTCAACCAAGTTAACCCAGCAGTAATGTTTATTATTAATTTAAGAACTCTCTCTGAGAGAGATTGGGCATTTTGTATCTTGTCTTGCATCTAGAAACATTCACTCAGCACGTCTGCCTGTATGTTGTCTGCAAGTAAGATTTAGGGCATAGTGTCTCTCTTAGATATAGACAGGAATATAGTAAATATTAGTTTAGATGTTTTCTGTATTTATTTGCGACATTCCTGCAATGTTGATTTAAAATATTTCCAGTGATTTTGAACTCTAAAGTAACTCTGTTTGCTTTCTGAGTATTGTCTTGTTCTTTTATTATTTATTATTAAATATATTTAAATCTATCTTTGTGGCTGACATTTGTGAGACATATTTAAACTCTTAGAGTACTTGCATATGTATTTGGGGACATTGTACAGGCCACTCCTAAATAGCCTTGCAAGTCTTGGTCACAGCTACCATTAGGATTAGTAGTAACATTACACAGTAGGTTTGCATACCCTTTGCAAGGGCCTTATAGTAGCTGATAAGTAAGGGTGGCTGGTGGCAGCTGGTACTACCTTATAGTCTGGGCAGAAGCAGGCATAGTTAGTAAACCTGTGCTAGCCTTTCCCAGGTGTGTGTGTGTGTGTGTGTGTGTGTGTGTGTGTGTGTGTGTGTGTGTGTGTGTGTGTGTGTGTTTGTATATCAATCAAAACTCAAAGTGTGTCTGTGTCAACTACATGGGCAGGGACATGAAACACTGGATGGACAGATGGGGTGCTGGAGGTGTAGGCTTGGCCACTTGGCTGAGATCTTAAGCCTATAGATGTGCCATTGGATAGTCTTATTGGGGATCTGGAGAAAGAGGTAGAAACCAGCTCCTGACTGACTGTGATCTCTGTGTGCTCTTAAGAGAAATTCTACTTTACTGTGTGTGTACTTGTCATCTTCCCATTGTGCACATCCTTCACTGTTGCCAGTGGTGAGAATTGAAGCTCCTTGACAAATGGGTCAGTACAGGGGCATCACATAAACCTCTTCTGGATCATCAACAGAATGGTTTGGAGGGACAGATATATCTCACAGAGGATACAGCTGCTCTGGAACAGACTCCCCATCCACCTGAAAATTTACCTGAGAACCAACCCCACATTACTAATTGACATAGGCAGCAACTAAATGTTTGATCCCATGTGTGTGTCTCCTCAAATTGTCTATGGTATAATCCCAGTTATTCTTATTAGTGCTAATATATAATTATCAACCACAGGATAGGAAAAGCCTGTCTCTAACTATATGAGGTAATCTAAACAAAAAGGGACATTGGCTAGGCTTAAATTGGCCTTCAAGGGCAACTAGCCTAGTATTCAATGATGAACTTATAAATCTTAGACGTCTTTGTAATAGGGAGCAGAAGGAATATCTAAAGACATACACTGCACTGTTCCAATATGGAGGTAGACGTGTTACATTTTAACAGATGTACAGTGAAACTGGAATGCTCGCAGTACAACTTGTAGAGGGAACAGCAGGCACAGTATACCAAGAATTAGCAGAAGATGCTGGTAAGGGTAAATAAATTTGGAAAAGGATACACGGATACAATTGTTGGGGATTTCAGTAGTAGGGTAAAATAACCTCAGGCTGCCAATATGTGAAAGAGAGGACTTTATAAATGAATCTGTCAAGTTCTGATGAGGATTCATATGTTCTTGGCTAGCAAAAGTATTATACTGCTGACTTAAGCATGTTGAGATATGTTGGTTTTACTTTCAGCTTTACCTTAAGACTTTACATGCCTCATAGGCAATTGAATAGTTTTTAGCATTCAAGTGTTTTTAATATTTATCATAGTTTTCAGCATTCAAGAGTTTTTAATTGTTATATATTTTTTTCATTTTGACCTGAAAAATAACAGACAAACAAACATACAAGAGCAGATTGAACATCAGACACAATGATATCAGACTGGAAAAAATACCTTAATATGAAGTAGGTGTAAGTTGTAGAAACATGTAACTGTTTGATATTCTGAGACCTGTAATGGTGAGTCCTAGAAGAGAGAGACTGTGTGAGTGAAAATGCAGACTTACACATATTATATCTGAGACTGCCATTATTTGGAATATTTTCTTTTCTCCAAGATATGTTGATCTCAGTGATGTTATGTTAAGGCTTGCTTGTTCAAATACATAGAGGATACAGGGGAGCCTACCATCTAAAAAAAAAAAAACTTTAAAAAGTAGCGATATTAAGCATCTGTTTCCCTCCTGCATTTTTCACAATTCTGAGATTTACAGTTAAGGGAATTGCAATAAGGAGAGTATATTTTTTTGTTAGCGGAATAGCTTGTATTCCTGCAATAAATAAAATGGAGGCCTATCAAAATTTGCAGTCAGATTTTGTTGTTAGCCTGAATTAAGTTGAAACAATAGATGAAAAATATTTAGCATGGATGTTATTTTGATGCATTTTGAAGAAATTTGGCAATATTTAGGTCTTTTTTTAATTTCTCCAAATCTTTTGGCTTTCTAATACCATGATGGGAATAGACCCCCCCCCCCCGCCCATTCCTAAGTTAAAGTACAATTAAAGTTCACAAAATCAGTATTGTTTCAGTCTTTGATATCAGTAAAGAGTCCTCTTTGCAGCATCTACAATGTGCCCAGTAATGACTCCTTCTGCAATTTGTATGGAGTTACATGTATTGGTAACATATCTAAATACGATTGTAGGCTCTTTTTTATAAGACCCATTGCTCCTACTACTATTGGAACTGTCTGGGTTTTTTTCTTCCACATTGCTCTCGTTTCTGCCTGCAAATCTTGATATTTTATGACTTACTTCTCTCTGTATGCAGGACACTGTAATCACTGGGTGTAGTGATTTCAATGATCAATGCTACTTTTGTCTTCTTTTAATGGACCAGTATATATCTAGTTTTCTTGCATCTATCTTTTGAACTGTTGGTAATGGGTAATCCCATGTGATGTAGACTTCATCATTTCCTATGATTCTTTGTGGCTCATATTACCAGTGCTTTTCAGCCACTTCACTATTTTAATGTTTGCATAATCCCCAGTGCAACAGTCTTGCCACATTATTATTCATTTCAGCATACAGTCCTCCTGCCATTGGTATGTCTCACCCAGCAATGAGGTGTGCGACTGTCTCCATTTCTGTTTTACAAAACCTCCATTTGTCTGTTTCTCCCACATGTTCAATGGACTTTGTAAATCACCATGTGCATAGCCCACTATCTTGTCCGTCAATATTAACCTTTCATCTTTTGGTTTAAACTGTCTTCTCCTTAATCAATCCTGTGTTCAATCCTGATCACCATGATGTTCTTCTAGATGTTCTCAATACTTGAAACTATATTTATGCATTTTCCACACTTCTTGCCTTCTCATCCAAATCTTCATCTTATAGTCTTTTTTTTTGTTTTTTGGCACATTAAGTTGCTGTATGACTTTTATCTACTTCTGGTTCGATTTCCATTCCTGCTTGAAGTTGATATGCTTCTGCTAAACTAAGCAAGGAAGTCATCTTAGATTTATTTTCATGTTTCAAAACTTTTATCATGTTTGGGTCATGTGAGGTCAGCAGATATGTGTGCAGACCCAAGATTGCTGATCTATACATGTACTTGATTTCAAGGAGGCCTATACCTCCTTTGGAACAGAAAATATAAAATCTTGGTATGCACTGACTCTTATAAATCATTTGGTGAGCATGAAGCATCCTTCTTGTTTTCCTATTTAATCTATCCAACACATTTTGGGGCCAGTCAATCACTCCAAAACTGTAAGTTAGGACAGGAAGAGAAAATTAGTTTATAGCTTGAATTTTGTTCCTAGATGTCAACCCTGTTTTCAGTATTAATTTTAGCCTTCTAAAATATTCCTTACTAAGTTTTATTCACATTTGTTCATGCTGTATTGTTGATCCTTCACGAATACCAAATTTTTATACACTCCCTCTTGTTCAAGTTATTTTATATCACATTCTTGTCCCAAACAGATGCTTTCTTTGTGCTGCAGTTTTCCTGCTTTAAAGGCATCTTTTGCACACTTATCAAGACCAAAAAGCTTTGACTACTTGTAGTTGTGCTTTCAGTTCCTCAACTGATGAGCAATACAGTTTCAAATCATCAACAAAGAGAAGATGAAAAGTCTTCATATTCTATGGTTTTCTAGGAGACAAACGTATGTCCATTGCCTAATCTTTTAAATAGACAGCTTAATGGGTTAAGGGCAAGAGAGAATAGTAGAGGTGACAGGGAGTCAACCTGGAATATCCCCTTTGGATTTTTAGCCCTAGAATAATAATATGACCTTTATCATGGCTTAATTGCAAAGTGGTCTGCATTAACTTGAAACAACAGATGAAAAATATTTAGCATGGATGGTGTTTTAATCTATTTTGAAGAAATGTGTCAATATTTACTATGAGAATTTGATAGTGTACATACAGGAAGACTTGTTTAGAGGAATTAATAACCAGCTTGTTAAAAAGTAAAGGATTTGTAGCTGTGTTATGAAGATGTGTGAAAGCATTAACAAGTGACAAACATTTCTAACTAGGCTACTGTTTTATTTATCGACTGGGCAGCATCATACGTGATCTCAATTGAAGCCCTTATGAAACCTACTGAAAAACTTAGACAAAATGACCATGCTTCACTTATAAATATTTGATATTATATCATTTTTGCATAAATGATTATGTTTATATCATATTAACAACTGCAAGCTTTCATCATAATGTGCTTTTTCCTATGGAAAGCAAAAGCAAAAGTCCATTACTGGACCAAAAAAAATCTGCTTATCATACTCTCTGTTTCAGATTATTTAATTGTTATTCTCTTCTTTAAGAAAATACAGATGTCAAATGGCATGGGAAGATATTCATGTGTGTACAATAAAATAGAAATTACTTTTAAACACTGTCATAAGTTAAACACATTATTATGAACTCCAAATCTTTCAATTGATACTTCAAGTATGCTTGGCATTTAGTAATACTTAAGTGAATTAAATTCACAAAGTGAGCATGTACTGTACAAAAAAATAAATAAATAAAACACATACTGTTGTTTATATAAACCAGTGTCACAAATTTCTGAGTAATTTTAGGCTTTGCTGAATCGTTACATAAAATCTTGTTTATATATATTAATTTTGTTCACTTGCCAATTAACTGTGTACATCAATATGCAGCAAATTAATGAACTGCAATAGATAACTAACAAATTCTTCAATAATGCTTATCCATGTGAAACTTTAATTACTTCATTTTCACCTTCACTGCAACAGTTTAACACTGTAAGTGTAAAATAAAGTACTTACTAAAATCTGAGATTTGCTTTCAATGACAGAAGATAAATGTGTAGCATAATAACTTACAGTAGAGAAGGTGTTACATAAACTGTTTCTTCACCCAGCAGAGCACAGGTTTTACCTTTACATCACTCAGCTTCCATTTCTACGGCTTTCAGCTGCACTAGCTACATTCAGAGCTAACTAAAGGCTGAGTTTGAATATTACAGCAAGTGCAGTCAATAATGGTCTGTAAGAGTGAAGTGACTGGTTCCTCTGCTAAGTAACATAGCGTGCACACACACATACACAAATACACATGCATATTTATATATAGGGCTCAAAGCAGTGCATGATAAGAAGGCAAATAGATACTAAAGTATAAAAAAATAAACAACACAAAACAGTCTTTCCTTTTCTAGTAGCTCACTGCAAAAAGTTTCAGTGAAGTCAAACCATAAAAATATCAAGGAGAAATATACAGAAAAAATAGTACTTCTGTGAAGCACTAATTAGTAGCATCCAGAGTTCCTTTCAGTGTACCTTATTTCACTGAATGTTTTTAAAATGTGGTGAGAAAAACTAACCAATACCTGACTGTGTTAATCAGGCATTCATGCAAATCTAACACTTTGTAAATACCCCATATTTTATCAAAATTATTGCGCAATATTATATTTTTAGTGAACTCTGCCAATATTATAAAGAATGTTCATGCATCATAAGTACTTGAATGTGAGCAAAAAAGTGAGTTCAAGAGCTGAATTTAAAAAATATGTTCCGTTTCTCAGGAAGAGTAAAATCAAAAACAGAATGGCATGTCGTATTTAACTGTGTGTGTAGATTTAAGCACAGCATAAAGCAGCTTGTTCACTCCCCAACCCACTACAAAATAAAAAGGCATTATTAGCAGTAAGTACTTTCAAAACTTCAGTGATAAGGTAGTCTGCACAAACTGCTGACTGTGCCCCCCTATGGTATCTTTTTCTGCACTGTAGCAACCAACTGCATTTTGACTAGTGAATTCACAAGAATAAGAAACCACCAGTTTTGGCATTAAGTTGAATCATTTAATCTGATTCTCCAGTATTCGTTTGTGAAGAGAAATGTGATATGTAAACAATGCATTTGCAATTTCATGCCGCATCTTTTCCTTTATGGGGCATTTTAAGAAATAGAGAGCACACCACATTATGTCGAATAGCACAGAGAGTAGCAACTTGCAAAGATGACTTGATTCAGAGACACAGAAAATGTGATGTGCTGTAAGCAACATATCATGATATGTATATCATGCAAATGATGGTAAACATCTTGCAAGTCAGTGCCAGTTTGATAATGGGAAAAACTGTATAAGATGAAGCCAAAAGGCAGCTTGATTTAGAAACATATAAAAATTGTCCGATGAGCAGCAATGATGAGCTAATCTAAACATCATTTTCTGGTGAGTAAGTGTAGACATAGCCTCAGCTATTGCCACTCAGCATTTGTTTGTGGTTGCCTGGGGAACAAATATCTGTGATGTTGTACATGTCACCCTCCAGATTGCTTACAGTTATCTGCAAGAGGCTGTTGTACCATCACTTCTACAGATATAATCATCCTGTTATAGTGTAGATGGAGACATCACATGCAACACAAGCAACAGTTTTCATAGACTAATTACTCTCTGGAGTTTTGGAAGTACTTCAAAGTGTCAGTTGCAGACCCATGAAACAGATAGCAGGAACATGGTAAAGAAGGAATAAACAGAGGCATTCAATAGGGCATGAAATGTGTAAATACGGTAAGGAGGAGATTAAGAATATTAAGTGAACATGAAAACTAGATTACATGTAAATTTGCTGCATTCTTCTGCTGTCAGGATCATAGAAAAGAATGTAGTAAGTCTATAACATTTCTAACAAAATTACTCTGCAATGTTTAGTCTCTAGTCCTGCAACAGATCACTTACTTGTTATCATGAAAATGTTACTGAAGTTTAGAATAGTCCCTCCCTAAAGAGAAACAGACACTGTTCACAAATTCTTATCAACTCATTCCCTTAGCTGCTGAGTTAGTCTTCAAAAATTACTGACAAGCATTCTGGGCATTTTTTCTGATCCATTGGATTGGTTGAAATACTTTCTAATTACTGCATTTGTGAAAATCATTACCCTATTTTGAACATCAATATGTATGATATAATTACCAGGAGCTGACTTAATCATAATAAAAGAAATGATCTGTTCTCATTTTTTGGCTTACGTGTATACGAAATTCCATCATCTCAAATGTGTTACTTCTCAAAACACTATTAAATAATAATGAACTATGGATTAAAACTAAAACATCCAAATAACAGATTTCAAAAAAACACAACAGAAGCTGTTTTTTCTAAAATGGCATACCTAGCAAATGCTAAGTTGAGCTTTGGCAATCAAGAAAGTGTTACATTTCTAAAAAGATTGTCAATTATTCATCAGATTGTTAAACTAGACAGAAATTCTATTTCAAAGGAATGTGCATTTAATTGAGACCTTTGACATACATCCAATAATTATTTCAGACCATATGTCAATAATTACTAGGATAACAATGCAGGGTAATGAAGTAAAGATAACACACTGGCGCTTCCCCACCTACCTATTAAAAAAAGAGGAATTTAAGGAATGTGGAAATTATCTGGGAGTTATTAAGGAAGAAAGAATGTAGTCAGAAGTTATAGCTAGTGAGAGGGATAAAATGAAAGTGGAGGTTAAAAATAGGGTAGAAATAAAAAAAGAGAGAGAGATCTGGTTAATAAAGCAACAATAATTATTTAGAGGAGCTACTAAACAAGGGGGATATCTCATAGACCAAGAAGAGATGCAAATGTAGAGTGATAAAGTGAAAATAAGGAAGTACCTGGATAATATGCATCAGTTTAGAAAGATTGCTGTTAAGCAATGTTTTTTTATAACAACTCTAGAACAGAAAAACTTTTGGCACAAAGACTTAGGCAACAGAAAGTAGAAAGGGTTGTTGCCAGACTTGGGGATCCTGTAACAAGTGAAAATAACCAGAGATCTTATACAGGTACGAGAGATATTTCTGAAATTTTATGAAAATTTGTATAAAGCAAAGACGTGGTGAAATCAAGAAAAAGCATGAATGGAAATACCTGTGGAATACTTAAATATGCCAAGATAAGCTCAACAGTTAACAGTTAGGATAGGATGAGATGAGATAAAAAGGAGATATACAACCAATCTACTGGAAAGTCTCCTAGAATAGATGGTATTCTGGTTGGAGGTTTGGAAGCTGGGAGGGAAGAAGGTTTTGTTTAACAATATTTTAAAAGAAGGAGAGGCACCAATATCCTGTAAAAAAAGCTGTGGTGGCTGTAATAACATTAGTAAATACCCATAATATCCAAATTTGCATTGACACATTTCAATTTAAAACATGATAATAAAGCGCTTATGTCTATAATTACTAAATGAATGGCAAAAAAGATGCCAACATTTTTGGTCACAATGTGGTTTTGTGGAGAGAAGGCAAAGATTTGACAACATTAATAGAACAATGAGGAGAATGAAAGAAATATCACTGATATTGGTGGGTCTTGATGCAGAGAAAGCATTAAACAGAGCAAGCTGGGATTTTATGAGTTGGAAATGGAAGGATTTGAATTTCCTGATACAATAATATGGTTAATTAGAAGGATATATGAGAGATAGCAGGCTAAATCAAAGTGGCATGATTCTTCTGTGATAGGTTGCGTCTAAACAGAGGAACCATGCAGATGCATGCTCTTTCCCCTTTGTTATTTGTTTTATATTTTGAACCATTGCCAAAGAAAATTAGAGACTCAGAAATGCAAGGATATAATTGGTAAGGTGTTCAAGCATAGCTGACTTTATTTGCAGATGAAATAATTTGAACATGATAGAACCAGAAAGGGGCATCTCGGTGTTGTAGAACATTCAGAAAAAAGTTCTGCTTTTTTTGGGATATAAAATTAATGGAGATAAAACAAATGCCATAGCTATGAACTATGTACCCACACATGAAATGGTTCAGCAACACCCATAGTTATGGAGACATGATAAAAATTAAGTATTTAGGAGTATGGATTGAAAAGGATTATGTTATGACAGCTAAGGATGTGTAGGAAGAGATTAAACAAAAGATAGCACAAACACTAACAAACTGGAATCTCTAGCCTATAGATATAGATAGCAAGATATGAGCAGTAAAATGTGTATAGTCACTTTTGTTTTATCACCCAGAGGAGAAGTTGTGGATAGCAATTAATAAACAGTTGGAAGGATTATATCTGTAAGTGGAAAAGGGCAAGAGTCAATTGGGATAGGTTGATCCTTCTGTGACGCCCCTGCACTGGCCCAGTAATCAAGGAGCCTCAGTCCTCACCACTGTCAACAGTGGGGAACATACACACTGGGAGGATGACAAGTACACACACAGTAAAGTGCAACTTCCCTTAAGAGCACACAGAGATCACAGTCAGTCTCGGGCTGGTTTCTTCCCCTTTCTCCAGATCCCCAGTAAGACTCACCACTGACACAGCTATAGAGTTAAGAGCTCAGCTGAGTGGTCAAGCTAAGACCTCCAACACCCTCTGTGTCCAACCAGTGCTTCATGTCCCTGCACAAGTAGCTGACACATACATACTTTGAGATTTGATTTATATACAAACACACGTGCACACACACACACACACACACACACACACACACACACACACACACACACACACACACACACACACACACACCTTGGAAAGGCTGTCACAGGTTTACTAGCTATGCCCTCTTCTGCCCAGACTATAAGGTAGTTATCACTGCTACCAACCAGCTCCTTATCAGCTACTTTAAGGCCCTTAACAAAGGGTGTCCGATCCTAGTGTGTAATGTTACTATTAATCCAAATGGTAGTTTGACCAAATGTCAGGCTATTAGGAGTGGCCTGTACAGTGTCACCAAATGCATATGCAAGTACTCTCAGAGCTTAAATATGTCTCACAGATATCAGCCACAATGATAGGTTTAAATATATTTAATAATAAATAATAAAAGAACAAGACAATACTCAGTAAATAATCAGTTACATCAGAGTTCAAAATCACAGGAAATAGTTAAAACAATATTGCAGGGCAGTCTCAAATAAATACATAAAAATCTAAGCTATAGTTTACTATATTCCTATCTAAATCTAAAAAAGTTATTATGTCCCAAAAACTTACTTACTGAGCAACAAGCAGGCAGAAGTGGTGAGTGGATGTTTTGTTAGGTCAAAGGCAAAATACAAAATGTACTCTCTCTCTCTCTCTCTCTCTCTCTCTCTCTCAGAGACTTCTTAAATTAATATAAAATATCACTGCTGGGATACTTGCAGAATGACATCACTTTTGTCATCTGACCTTAGTTCCCAAGCTAAACCCTCATTGCTAGAAACTGCTAGCATTTAATATCTTACTGTGAAAACACATAAACAAGGACCTTCTTAGATATTTTATCAAATTGTGGAAGTCATAAAATAATTTACATTCCTCCAGATGTAAAGACAATACAAAAAAAAACTTCTAGTTCTAGACATTGTGTCTGCTACTGCACTGAAACTGAGAGATATCATTTTTTGTTTATGGCCCAGCTATAAAGTAACTTAACTTCAAATATTCTTAAGTCTTGCAAATTAATCTTCTATGTTCCAGTAGGGTACACTGTGGATATATCTTTGAAGCTCAGTACTGTACAAACCCTGTTCGACACATACTTTTATACCTGCAGTTTAATAAACACATAACATATATTTCTAATACAGGTGTAGGACAAGCATATGGATCATGTTGATATTCACAAATGACATATGATTATTTACAAAATTCCAGATAGCTGTGCAGGCAGTATCTCCTTCTGTTACATTTCTATATAAATCATATTAATATTCACAAATGACTTATAATTATTTACAAAATTCCAGCTAGCTGGGTTGGCAGTATTTTCCTTTGTCACACCTTCCAACAGAACAAGGAAGCTTATGATTATCTGATTTGAAGGGATGTTTTAGAGATACATATTTAAAATAGGTAAGGCTCTTGTACATAACACAAACAGGAAGCTACAACTCATTGTGGAAAGGCATGATGATGAAGCAGGTGGTAATTCAAGAAATAAGGAAAGAGTGGGATTTTGGATACAGATCTTTAAGGAGAATAACAGCAGCCATACAGAATATTAAGATAAAAATATTAAGATAAAAATCGAGCAGCAAATGAACATGTCAATGAACAAAAGAAAGAATATGAGGTGAAGGATCAGATGAGAAGGCAAGAAATGTGGAAAATGCATAAATATAGTTGCAAATATAGAAAACTCCTGAAAGAACCTCATGTTAATCAGGATCAAAAGCAGGAATAGTTAAAGAGAGACAAATTCAACCCAAAAGGTAAAAGGTTAACATTGGCGGCCCAAGATAATGGACTACGTACATATTTTTTTACAAAGTTCATTGAACATGTGGGCGAAACTGACAAATGTATGTTTTGTAAAACAGAATTGGAAACAGTCTCACACCTTATTGCTGGTTGTGATATACTAATGGCAGTAGGCATAATAATGTGGCAAGACTGTTGCACTAGGGATTGGGCAAACATTATATTATTGAAGTATCTGAAAAACAATGGAAAAATGAGCTACAAAGCATTAAAGAAAATGATGAAGTCTACATCACATGGGATCACCCATTACCAACAGTTCAACAGATAGAGGTTAGAAAACCAGATATAGTGGCCCATGAAAAGAAGACGAAAGTAGCATTGATCATTGAAATCACTACACCCAGTGACTACAGTGTCTTGCATATGGAGAGACACAAAGTCATAAAATATCAAGATTTGCAGCCAGAAATTAAAGCAATGTGGAAGAAAGAAACCCAAACAGTTCCAATAGTAGTAAGAGCAACAGGTCTTATAAAAAAGAATCTACAATCGTATTTAGATATTTTACCAATACATACAACTCCATACGAATTGCAAGGAGTCATTACTGGGCACATTGTGAAAAGCACTTCTGGCTGACATCAAAGATTGAAAAAATACTAATTTCATGAACTTTAGTCATACTTTGACTTAGGAATAGAGCCCATTCTCATTATGTGATCACAAACCCAAAAGAGTTGCAGAAATTAAAAAAAAAAGTGAGAAATATTATATTCATGAAAAAGCAGAAAGTACAGAAAATCATCAAGAGGGGGCTGGAATTTACTGGAGGAAGCTGGTGAAGGAACGAAGATACTTGGAACAAATAATTAGAAAGGTATTAGAATGGGAAGAGAACAATAAGACATTTAGATTGCAGGCTAGTCTTTGCCTTCCCTATCCGGGATTGATATCAGAGTATAGACAAAGAAATAGGGAATCCTAAATGAAAGACCTGCACTGGTTGAGTTTTTAACTGAATTTAGAATGGAAGCTAAGGTTAAAAAGAGATAATTATGAAATATTGCATGATAACTATATGAATCAATCAGAGGAGGGCAGAAAACATTGGGAGAAGAGATAAGAATTCACAAAGAAACAATGGGGAGGACATATGTATGGCTCCCAAATATGCAACAAAACTTAGAAGAATAAAGATTTTTGCCTGAAACTATTTGTGTAGATACTTTTATACCTCAAGCAAACTCCACATAATTTTTTCTCAGGTAGATGGCAAATGTTGAAAGTGTAATGTGGAAGAAAGAGGCACCCAGGAACATATGTTCTCAGTTGAACGAGTTACCAGACTTTAAAAATTTCCTTCAGTGTACTCTGTCAGGAATATTGGGAGAGCAAATTAATATAACTAAGAACATATTTTTTTGAGCTTTAACACAGAATATAAATTGCCTAGACACTGTATGACCTTGTTATGTTTAATTCTGTTAGGTGCCAAAAAAGCAATTACTAGAAAATGTAAATGAAACATAAACCAACTACAGCTGAAGTAGTGAATATTATAACAAAGATATATGGACAGGGAATGGGATCTTTAGAAAAGGGTAGCAGCAAATTACATATTAAAAATGAAAATTGTAGGAACGATGCGTGCAGAAAAATGCTTCGGAGGAGGAGGCATGTTTATAAGAAGGCAGAGATTAAACAATTTATGTAATGTTGCTTTGATTATATGGTCTAGAGCAATATATCTGATGTACAATGTTTGTAAATTTGAACTTGTTAATATGGTTTCAAATAAACCCCTGACTACAAGGTAAAAGAACGAATAAAAGACAAAAACCTTGTGACTCAACTCCGTTCCTTAAACTGGTTCTCCACAAGTACCGAACACAAATAGGAAAACCAAGAGCTAAAATCCAAAAACTGGAAACTTAATTGAGCACTTTCATTTCTCTGATGAAGTTCAGGTGCCTGATATTTAAATAAAACAATGAACGAAAGCCAATTAAGTTTCAAGTTTTTGGATTTTAGCTACTTTCGTTAAAATGGTTTGTTTGCTTTTAAATAAATGTAAGTTCATCAATGTCATAAGTGATAATTCAATAATATTCCATCAGATGTGAAGTAAGCAAATGCATATATTTGTGTGGTTGTGAGATGGAGCCATTGCAAACAAAACTATGCAAGTAGATGTGGTTACTATAATAAAGACTGCACCAAAGCCTGGATAGCCAGGATAAGACAGACGACATGGAATGAAAGTAAAGGCAAGGAGTAAAGGAGGAACATGGTCTGAAAATGGGGGATGCAGATCTTGTCAGCATTCTATATATACAGAAAAACAAGTACCCTTGAATGTGTCTTTGTACATATCTGCCAACACTTCCATAGCAAACGTTTTAAAGGGAAAAACAGTTAAAATCCTACTTAGGTTGCTGTAACCTATTATGCACCACTAACACAATATCATTTTCCCTTCTTCAAAGCTTAAAAAATGACCAGACACAACCATCTGAATGTAAATAACCAGAAAAAGGGTAGCCTAGCAGTCATGTAGGGGGTAATTATTTGCAATGTGGCAACTAAAGTTAGATGCCTCAATCTAACAAGTTCTATAAGCAATCTGTCAGCAAATTGTAGAATGTGTTTACTTTCAAAACAATGTTATCAGACTTTGCTAATGTTTGAAAACAAGTTTCATTATGAAAATGTTTTTGTATCCAAAGTTTAACGTTTTCATTCTTCAATGACTTTTGGATAAAAAGTGAACAATCCTAATATAAACAATGAAACATTTCTGTTTAGACAAAATGTAAGCTAAAAAGCAAATATATATATATATATATATATATATATATATATATATATATATATATATATCCATTGTGGATCACTTTATCACTTCAGTTAAGTTCTGTAAAGTAATTTGAGTTTCAGTCATATAAAAAAAAAAAAAAGCTCTTGGTTCCGCTATGTGTCTGGTTACAGACTGACTGCATTACTTACTGAGATACACATGGAATTTGTTTTCTTGTAATACTTTCTTAATTTAAGATTAATTAAAGATTTTTGAATGATTGAATGTTTACCTGGCTAACACTAATAACTAGTTGCAAAGCACTGCAAACAATTTATTTTTAATAATCCATTTATTTTATTTATTAAGTTTACCAACCATATATATATATTTACTTTTTCCTGTCTTGGGTGTGTGTGTGTGTGTGTGTGTGTGTGTGTGTGTGTGTGTGTGTGTGTGTATATATATCTATAGCTGTTTATCTATATACACACACACACACACACACACACACATATATATATATATATATATATATATATATATATAGACATTTTTGAAAGTGATTGAAGTAATGAAAAATCAACCTGAAAACATACACCACAGTACATCAAACAATTCAGACACCATATCTTAATGATTTCAAGCCTTCAGAATGTATAGCACTTGTGGTGATTCCTTCCTGGGTGCGAAAATAAACTTATATTTTTTGTCTTTGACTGATAGAGCTGCTTTCTGTCTTACCTGCTCCATTTTGTTTTCTATTTTAGGAAATCTTTGTCTGGTGGTTTTGTTCTGTGTGAGAGACACACACTTAAATTATCTAGGCTCATATTTCACGTTTTTTCATCGGTTAATTTGAATTATCTCCCGAGTGATACCTAAATACAAAGTTAAATTCCGGGCCTTTGTATTTGTCTGAAGGATTTCAAGTCTGCATAAGGTATAGGTGATTCCCTGCTAGGTTTTCCCACCCAGCCTCTCGTTTGTTAGTCTTTTTTAAACTTGGTGATTTTATGCTTCCCAACCTTAATGTATATTTAGCTTAAAAAGCTCCTCCCTTTCTATACTGCTGCTATCTTGATTTTTTTATTTGAATTATTTATTTGCCTTTCCTTGTGCTTATATCAAAAAAGTGAGTTTTGCCTCTTATTGTATGTTGTACTGATTTACTTCATCTGAATTCATTATTTAGTTAGCTGTTGGATAAAGTAGTATATTTTTCACTCTTGTTTTCTCATGGTCAGTACATTTTCCTTCTAGTACACTGGGAGGTAGCCTGGTCTGTCTAGGTTGAAGAAACACTTGAGATTTCCACATTTAGTTTTATTGACTGGAGAGCTAATTAATCAGCCTATCTTGTCTTTAGAGCATTTATAAATTCTGTATGAATGGCCCTTGGCTCATTTATAAAAAGCAAAGTACTTTTATTGAATAATCACACTTATGATTTGTTTAAGTTACACTGCTGTATCCATATATTTAAGTTTGTTTGTGGTAGTACTTCACTCTGGATACTCTCTTCCTGTGCTTTTATGTTAGGCGAACAAGGATTATTCATTTAGTAGCTGTAGGTGTTTACTTTGTCTTTCTGTGTTGGGAAACACACAAAAGGGCTCTATGCATTTTTCTTTGCAATGCTCATATACTGTGACTGTATTTTAGCAGTTTACAAAAAATGTACTGTTTGCTGCTGCTTTACACTGTATTTTGCTACTGCATTTGTTGCACTTTACCTGCATTTCACACCAACTGCTGCTTTTATTTAATCTAAGAAAATATCTATTTCTGCTGTTTTATTATGTTGCTATTATTATTTCAAGAAAAACTGTGCTGCTTTTTACACAGTTACTTATTTAATTAAAAAAATCCTGCTTTTTTCTGTTGTTCCATTGTACTTCTGTTGACTATAGTATAAATTGGATTCAGATCATCTAAATTCAGTCTTGTTTGTAGACTGAGCACTAAAAATTAGGACATCTCCCTCATGGCAGGAGCATACAGTAGGACTATCTAATTGAAGGTGACTGGTTTAGAGCTCAGTTTGAATTATTTCATTGGTGCAGGGCTCAATTTGAGCTATTTCATTGGTGCAAGGCTCAGTTTGAGCATTTTCATTGGTTTCTTTGTATTTGCTGCTTTGCTCTTCCTTGCATGTAGGACATCACCACGCACCATCATGCAGAGAGGGGCTAATTCTTGGTGGTTATAGATGCAAAAGTGCCAGTAGAAATATTTTCCCTTAGAAGTGGCTGCTGTCTAGCACAGCAATTCTTAAATAGCTCTCAGATGTTCAGTGAACCATCCAGCAGAGATTTTACCTCTTGCATATCAACATCTGACCTGATAGATCCTCTCTTTTATAGACCTCCTACTGTACAATCCATAGGTTTACCACCCTAAAATAGCTCCTTGCCTGATGCCCCTATCTTCTTCTCCTTATCTACTGAGATACCAGGTTCAAACCTTGTATTATGGGCTGTCAGCTTCCCTCTGTTTCTCCTGCCTGCCTGGTGGACATAGGTTATTTGAGGCAGTGTAGCAACTGCCTCATGTATACAGACAACCCCTTAAAAGACTTAACTATAATTTGTGAGAGATGCTCCTACACTAAGAATCTTGAATTACTGCTCTCTCATGCCCAGAGCAGCAACACTAAATAGGTTGTCAGCTCACACACCACAACACCTATTTATAACATGCACTCAGCACATAAATCTTCATATGCAGAGGTAGTCTCCAGAAACCTACCTAAACACCAGAAACCTCCAAAATACATCCAAACATGCTACACCATATACAACACCTTAAGCGCCCAATACATATAAAAACAGTAGCACCTGTGTCTCATCAAGTAAGCCTTTAAGGCAAAGCACAACTATTCCAAATGTTCTAGCTATAGGTGACTCTATAGTGAAACATACAGATGCCTCACTCACCAGGCTGAACAAAGATAAGGTTACAGTCAGCCACCTGTCTGGTGCAAGGATTTACCAGATCACACATACACTCAAGTCTCTCATAAACAAGTACTGTTATGCTATAGTTCATGTTAGTGTGAATGACTTGAGATGTACCTCTCTGGAATGTATGAAGAGAGACATGATTGAGCTCTGAATATTTGTCCCAGAAGGGTTTTCCCTAGCATTGAGCAGCATTTTATCCTTGCCTAGCATGATATCACAATATAAACAGAAATTGATTGACTTCAATAACTGGCTTAGTTTCTGGTGTCATTCTAAGGGGATCCAGTTCCTGTCAGACTGAGACGTCATGGTGGATAGACCACACTGCTTTGCCAAAGATGGTCTTCACCTGCACTACTAGGCTTTCTGTTGCTTTCTAAGGGACTCACCTCCCCCATAATGCCTTTTTTAGACAAGGTCACAACAACAAAATTCCTGACGTGAAAATATCAAACACAAAAAAACTAAGGGTGATGCTGCCAGCTAGGAGTTTAAATCAGAAGCTGCACTCTCTGGAAGCACTCCTCTCCCTGGAAAATGGTGACATCTGTGCAGCCAAAGAAATGTGACTCAAGGCCACAGAAAGTACCCAGGTCTTGCAAGGCTACAATGCCTTTCACACTTTCAGACCACAAATTGAAGATGTGAGAACCAAAGGAGGTGAAGTCATCTAGCTTCAATAAAGATAATTACACCTCTAGACTGGTTATACAAGAAAACTCTATGGAGCTACACCAAGTTTAAATTAACGTGGGTAAGACCCCCCCCCCTTTTCAGGTCATCATCAGTTACAGGTCCCCGTCCATGAACCAAGATATCAACACAGCTTATTTAGATCTACTTGGGATAATTAAGGTACAACCTAACACCCTAGTCATTGGTGACTTCAACTTCCATTAACTGGAAAACTTATATGAACTCAAACTCACTCACACAAAGAATTCTTGAACTTTGTTAACTCAAATGCCCTGGAACAAATAGTGCACCATCCCACAATGGGCCCCAATATTCTAAACCTGGTCCTCACCAATATGAGTGGCCAATGCAACACCTCAAGTGTAGGGCCTGCACTGGTTAAATCCAACTATAAATCAGTTATTTTTGAAGTAACAATAACTCCAGAGTTCCCCAAAGGAGAAAGCAGGCTAAAAAGCTTCATCAAATCTAACTATACTCTCCTAAGGGGAAGGAATAATTGACTTCCAAGCTTCAGTTTCCATAGATGGCATTGACTGCTTTACTAGGGTATACACTGATGCCCTGTATAGACATCTATGTGAATGTATATACACAGCCATGCTGGATAGGATTAAAACAAGATCATCAAAAAAAAAACATCCTGATGGATGTCTAGCATTAATAAATTATACAATAAGTGAAAGAAGCTGCTGTCTAAAAACACAAATGTGAGATCTCAGAACTGGAATAGCAGCCTCCTCAGCCTAAACAGGCAAATAAGACAACTCATAAAAATCTTCAAAGAGCAACTGTGAGAAAATTTAACAACCATAGCCAAGGATAATCATAAAGCTTAATTAATTACAGTAAATGAAAATCCAGCTATGAATTTATTCAGCTTCATCCACAACCTAAAACATAGGACTCAGATGTGTGCTGAACTAATTGTGGATGGCATCGCAAATTGCAAACCTGCTAGCAGACAGGTTTGGTGAAATTTTAACCCCCCTATATCCCCAAGTATAAAAAAAACATGTCTTCATCATTTCCTCCTCCCTGCATCTCCAAAGAGCAACTCATAAATGCTCTATCCAAGACTAAGAACCCAGCTTTCATGGGACTAGATGGCATTCTGGGCTGCATTCTTAATGTTGCAAAACAAGCACTACCTACTCCATTTGGCACTCTATTCAACCACAGCAACTATAGACCCATAAGTTTAACCAGCCTCATCTGTAAGGCAATGGAACAAATCATCATGGACCTCATAAATAAAGATATAGGTGACCTTCTGCTTATCATCACTTATTCTTTATAAGTACAGAAAATATCTCACAGTCTACTGATGTTTGTGTTATTCAATTAAAGAGTGATAGACTGTGATTTGATGAACTGCGTCACTCATTAATGTCAGAGAAAATCATGTTTAATGAAACAGAAAAAACAGTAAGTAAAGAGACTGAGGTATGCATAACTTTTAAAATTGTTGAAATTATCTGATAACAACTAAGAGAGATCACTGAGGACTTTTATCTTTGTAGACTGACTAGTAAAATAGAAATAACTGAACATGAGAGGAAACAAGAGTTAGCCTACATAATGAAAAGTATTAACAGAAATGGAAAGACAGTCAAATATGGTACAGAGAAATCTCATACAGTTGTATGACAATGAATTAGATATAAAATAAATGTCCTACTATTAATTAAATCTGTTGTCCCCCTTGACAAAGTAAATCATCTTAATAAACTGCAATAAGAGAAAAAAATGAGATTTGTGGGCGACATAAAAATACACAAAAATGCAACTAGAAGCTAAAATACAAATTTTAGAAATGAAAATCAGAATTAATGCATGAAATGTGAACATTAGATTCAATAACTGTGCAAGTAGTGATTTAATGCTGATTCCAATATTTGAAACATTTGGCATAAAAGACACACTGCAAAAGTTATTGCAGAACATGTTTACTTATTGTGTACATTAAAAAGGGTAAAACATGTATATGTTTGCCTTCAAAAGTAAGAAATACAAGACTTAAGTTCAATACAGCTGATACTGGGAATGTTCCCTCTGTACTGGGTAGTTTGATTTATCAGACATTTGGTTTGATCAGAGAATCCACCATGTGAATGCAATGCTACACAAAGTGCAGTCAAGAAAATGTTCAGTCAAATGATTTACTTAAATAGTACAACCAGTTATTTACATGCAGCTCAGACTGCATATCAGAATTTGATGGTATTCAGACAGATCCTGAAGAGGATCCTGTAGTGAGTGCAACAGGAAAAACTCTAGTACCATTGTGGGGTAGAATCAACAATGCTGTAAACAGCATGATGAAAATTATTATGATTCTGAAGCAAAAACATCTACTGAGAAAATCAATGGTATTTTATTGTGTAGCCAAGCACAGCATTTATTTGTATAAACGCACATAACTGGCACAATGATATTAAAATGTAGAATTAACCACTGTTTACAATTAAAAAGCAGAATCTGCCTTGTTAGGAGGAAAGTGTATTTCTACTGTTAATGAAAATAAAAGATGTTGGGAAAATAAAGTTTGATGAAGAAATTTCCAAACTGTTTACTTCCAGCTTTGCTACTGGGGAGGAATAGATTTGTTAGACATCCATTTAGTAATTCATCAGTACTTCACATGTATCAGGGAGTTATTATGCAGATAACTGAAATGCTTGAGATCATTGTTGACATCATTAATATATTGGTATGGGGACAAGCAAAGAAATGACATGACAGTGCAGACTAAGCCATTGAATAAGCTTGGACATAACAAACTCAAGAATAGCAAAGTATGCTTAAAATCAGATAAGCAAAGATACAATGTGGCCCATGTCTAAACTTTGTGAGTTTTAAAAACACTTAAGTGAATATATTCATCATAGTACAAGCAGATGTCAGGAAAAATGGCATCTGTGCAGTCACAGTTCAGAAATATAAACTAGCTACTTATCGGTCAAGTTTTTCCTCTACTAGACTAATGAGGAATTGCATCAGGGAGAAAATGGAAGTGAATTAAATAACTTCACAGTTGTCCATGATCACAGAGAAGTTCTACATTTTTCAGTACTTTGAGAGGTCCAGAGTTAACCATGATTTGAGAGGTAAACATGCAAGGCTCTCTAGACTAAAGATCATTGTAAAAAGAAAATGTAATCCTATTTTAATTTAAATATGAAATAATCCATATACAAGGTCTGATGCTTAATACACAAAAGACATTTCATCAAGAAGTGCATGCAGTACAGGTGGGAATTTTAAATTGCAAAGAGACAGATAGTAATGTGCTATGTTATCAATACATATAACTGCAAACTGAGCATGAAGTAATGGAGAGCTCAGTATGTAATTTATTTCATAATAAAAGTCAAACATGCAGTAAAGCTGAAGCAGATTTGCTTGAGTTTCACCAAAGTGTTGATTATGATTTGAAGGTTCCATGGACTGTGAAGTTACGGACATATGTGTAGTTTTTGTGTGATCAGTGCTTTCAAAGCATTGTTTTAAAGAATAGGCTTTGACATGATGAACTCAAGCTTAACACATGTGGTAGTTCTTTCATTTAAGTTTCCAAATCACATAGTTTTCAATTGTAATTGATTTTCAGAGTGATGAAAATTTCAACACTTAGCTTATAGTTCAAATTATACACTGATGGTTAAGTCATAAAGATAGTTCACACTATGACAAATCACATATAAATCTTAAAAGTTTTAACAGTGACTCATATGTAGATGTACATCCATCTAGATATGATTGACACAAGTATTTCCTTGGAAGGAATGCATCGACCACATGCTCGGTTATAGATCTTTTCTTTGTTAAAGAATGGAAGCCTTTACTTCCTCACTACAGCCAAACGTTCTGATTTGAGAAGAAGGGAGAGAAGAAAAACAAATCACTCCACACAATGTTCCTCACAAAGAAAATAGCTGGGCAGCAAAATGGTTCTAGTATGGGACATTGATTTGATTTTTCAGATCGTAATAGTTCAGCCCCAAACGGGCAAACCCTGGTCATTGCAGTGAGTGTAAAATGTCAGCTCAGTCTTAAACTTATTGTTTTGCTTTGGCCAAGCCTCCCTTGACCCCTACATGTGGGTGCAAACCCCCCACATCCCTCATAACTTATAATTAAATTAGTGGTTGTACAGGAGACAGGAGAGGTTTTCTTAAATAGTGTGCATCAGTTTTGAGCAAATGAGTTATTTCCTAGTTACATGAGAGAACTACTTATTATCAGGCTGTTGTACTATAGGCAAATATATAAATGTATAATACAGAATGTCAGATACACAGGTGGGTCAATGATAACTTTAGTGCAATTACTGTAATGTAATCTATACAGAAGGATGAACTGCTTCACTTCTGCAAGAGACTGCAAGGCCTGCTACTTTATATAACACTGTGTCTGGGATGCTGCTAAAACTAAGCATCAAAGAAAAGAAAGATTTACTTGTATGTGTGAGACAAACAAAACATGTTGGAGGAACAGGTATGTGTCTCAGAGATTACACCTTCTCTGGAACAGACTTTCCATTTGTGTGAAACAGAACTCCTCCCTTAGCCTATTCAAGTGCAGTTTGGACCAATGGATGGGAAATCACACTGTGGCCCTTATGGACACAGGTAGTATATAGATAACTATAAGGCACAGGCATAAACAAATGCTGTTCTAGCATGTGGACATTGATAATCAGGAAGATTGGGGCATGAATGGCTCGCCTTAAAAGACTCTATGTCCATTAGTATAGTAACCTCCTATGATCCTATGATGGTATGAATGACAATTTCTTTCTGCTTTAAAGAAATCACTACACTTACAGTTACAACATGAGAAAATATGGATTTGGTTACATCAACTGACTTCTAACATATCAATTGCTTAGCAGCTAGATATTCAAATGCATCCATACATTTACCAACATGTGTAACTGATATGACAATGAATGGACAGAAATTGGTGGTTAAGACTTTATACTAATGCCATTTATATGGAATTTATATTAGAACCCAGCATACAAAAAGATTCATAGATAAATACTAGGTAATCAGTCTGCAGATGATTAAAGACAAACCCCTTTATTCAAAAGTTCTATGTAACCTCATGGAGGAAAAGACAAGATAGACTTGGGGAGAATCTGAGGCTCTCCATCCAAATACCTAGGTTTGCCTTGAAGGTGACAAGGGCATTACTAGCCTTGACATGTAGTGGAAGTTTATTTTAGAAGTGAGGGCTACATTGAATGAATTTGTCATGCAAATGTGTCATATTTATCTGATGAAGGTCTAGTTCTTTAACCATGTATTTGATGTACTATTTATTCTGTGGGGGAGTAGCAGGTGAAAGAAGGTTGGTTATTTCATGCCGTGATAGGTTAGACATTGATCTCTGTGAAGGTGTCTGTAAGAGACTGAGTACAGAGAAAGCATTGCCAGTCTGTCCTGTTAACTAAGACTTTTGAGGTCAGAGATCTTTTTAGTTATGAATCTCTCAGGACTCTCCAGCTGAGTGATATGTTTAGACAAATACAGGCCAAAGTGATGAAATAAGAGTACAAGGGAATTAAGACATCTTTGAATATAGTGAAGATTATTTTGGAAACTAGATGAACCAGATAGAAAGCTTTGGAAACTATAAATGAGCTATAATGGTGTAATAAAAAGGAATATTCAGGAGGAAAGACTAGAGCCCTTATGACAGGTTCAGATCAGAGGGGTGTTTGATCTATATGTCAGGTGAAAATGTTTTGTTTACCAAAATGAGCTATGCTGAATTTTTCCCATTTAATTCAAAACTGTTGTCCTGGCATCAGTTATTGAAATGGTCTAGCTCATGTTGGAGCAAGTGTGAGTGGCCAATGCATCAAATAACAACACCCTATTTGCAGTCATCTACTAACTTAGATAGCCTTAAGCCAAGACCATTGACCTGAAAGTCTAAGAAATATTTGCCAAACAAGTGAGGAACCATTAATGAGCCCTGTAGTCACCACTGGTAACTTTTTTGCTTTCAATAGTGGCACGCATGATTTTAATTACATAGGTCCTGACAGACAACTAATTAACCACTGGCAGCACAAAACAAGGATTTGTAATAAAATTTCCAAGTATGTCAATAGTGCTTCTATGGGGAATAGTGCCAAAGGCCTTGACCAGGTCCATATATGCTACATGTACCACATAATTACGGTCTACTGCTTTGGTTACTTTTTCAAAGAAATTAATGAGGTAGGACCTTCTTCTGACAAAGCCAAATTGACTAGGGTCTAGGATTAAGAGATTTTAATGTCCAGATTAATGAGGTATGGAATTACATGATATGTAGCTGTGCATATAAGAATAGTGAGACTGATGGTTTGTTGTGATCAGGTCCATGGTTTGTTCACCCTTGTGTAATGGCATTACAATATCTGCTTTTGAAGCATCAGAAATGTAACCAGTGGAGAGGCTTAGATTAAATACGCTAAGTATGGATTAATATAAGCTATATTTGTCACTGACAATCAGGAATCCTGGTATATTCTCAGTGCCATTGCATGAAGTATTCCTACCTTTTGAGAGTGCTGAATTGTTCCATAGTAAATAAAGTAGTGCTTGGAACTGCAGAATCTGTGAAATATATTTCAATGTGGACATAGTAAAATTTACTCTAAATTTCTTAGTTAACAACTTGCGTATTTCATTTAGGTCAGAGTATGCAGTATTATTGTAGACTATGTCCAAACATGAAATGATCAATTTTGAGGAAATAAAAGAATATGGCTTCTACTCTGGCCAGCAAACAAGTCATACATACAGTAATTAAAACTCTGAAGACCCACTTTTGACTCAGATAACCTTATCTCTGCACACAATATGGAAGGGCAATGCTCAGGAATTTATATAGCTGAGAAATCCAATGTCTAAAGGGCAGAATTATACATAAGTGCTGCTGCATTTTCAATAAAACAGGAATTCCATTTACTATAAGCTCATAAGCACTGATTTGGTAAAGGTAAATAAAATTTAGTACATGGCTTTGCTGATATGCTTAATATTATTTGTGACAAAATAATTTATAGCAACACATCAGAGAATAGCAAATGACAATGACTTCATATAAAACACAAGGTTAAATCCAGTGATGGAAAAGATCGCTCATAGAACTGAAAGGTTTCTTCAAGGTGGTTCCAAATTACTTACTTAATTAATTACAGTAAATGAAAATGCAGCTATGAAGACAAAATATAACTTTCAAACGTACCAAGTGTTTCTAATTACAGACATTAACTTTGAGATTCAACATTATTCAAAGTCATATTCTCAGATGCCAGAGTATGCTTCTTTGCTGTAGAAAATGTCTGCTATAGTAGGCTGTTGTCAAAACTTCTTGAAAGCACTTAAATTTAGTGCACTGTGAGATTTCTGCTTAATACCTCAACAGTCTTAATTTTTGCACATACTATATACTAGGAGACAGATGTTTAACTTTTTTCCCTCTGGTTACCTAAAGCAATGATAGGGAAAACGTTACTTCACTTGCATGCTGTTAGGCTTGCATTACCCATAACTGCTCAGCTGTTTCAGTTATCTGTTTTTATGATTTGTATGCATTTCTTTTTGTTTGCTTCTGAACAGTTTAAGATTTAAAAAGATAAACATACAAATCTTAAGTGTAGGGAAATGTTCTGATCTGAGAAAAAAGCCTAATGTACTGGAACTATTTCCTAGCAATTTTTATAATTGTATCATAATTGCATATGTAATTTTTATATCAATAATAATTAATGATTATGCCTTACAATGCATTTACACATACAAACTTGACTCTTACAATACATTTAGAAATATCAACATTAGAAACTAATAGACTTAAAATCCAGGAAACAATTAGTCACAGCACCCATTATTTTAGAAAAATGATTCATGAGGTTTAAAATATATTATAAGTATGAGTATTTATTTATTAATTTATTTATTGACTTGGAATGATGTGAGGTACCTTCTGATCTCAAAGTCATTCTTACTGGTGTCCTGCAGGGAAAAGCTCCAAACATCGATTAACATATACACGATTGTAAAATGCATAAATAATATGATCAGTTACATTTCAGCAAAATATGTAGATAGAACAGCTACAATTACAGAGCTTGATACCATATTTAGTAATTGTCGTAAAGAGCAAAATGAAATAGTACAAAACAAAAAAATCTGGGTTACCATACTAATGGTGGTTTGTAATATGTACCATGTCTTAGCTTGAGCATATCGAGATTATTATTTGCTGATTTGGTAATCCACTTTTCCCATTTTTATGCTTGGTTTCATGGTGTCACTTCAACAGTGGCAATCAACTAAAGCCAAATTTCACACTGCCATGTGGCTAGCCCTGCCACAGCTGTTCTTCCACACAACACACTAACATGCACGCTCATACCTATCACCAAATTAGAATGTCCAATCCACCTACTGCACGTCTATGGAATGTGGGATAATCTGCAGCACCTGGAGGAAACCCACACAAATACAGGGAGGACATATAGACTCCACACAGGAGGCACCCCAGCCGAGAATCAAGTCTGCACTCCTCTTGCTGTGAGGAGACAATGCTTTGTGCATGCGTCACTGGTAATTATTCAACTAAAATTCAAAAAGACTGAAAATCAGCAGCATAATTGCTTAAGTCTTGTTTTACCATTTCTGAGTGCACATATGCTGATTTAGACATTGTTTTGTGCTTTGTTAATCTTTAGACTACAACTTAAGAAGCTAGATTTTACTCTAGTGAGAAGACATAAAAATGTGCCTGTTCATAGTGCCTGATCGTCAAAGTCCACATAGTAGAGTTTATTTTGACAGACTAGTCTTCAATTTTCTGCTATATTGTTTCTTCACTGTTGGTTTAATTATTGCATTAACTACAAAAACAGGCCTATTACAATTGAGTTAAGCTGTGCTATATACAATGTCATGCGGGGAAATAAAACTGTGGCAAGTACTTTGCTTTCTACGTTAGAGTATAGTCCATTGTGACCCTTTAGCTATCTCCTACCTGAAGTTATTCTTTTGTTATTTATCCTTGCATGGCTAGTTCAGGAGGTGCTTTCAGGCCCAGTGCTTATATTGGTTGCTACTTCCTGATAATGTTTGTTTATAATAAATCTTTATAGTAGTCAGTTGCTGCTCTGAGAGTAAATTTACTGTACCTTTTATTGTCTAACTAGTGTAAACATGTTTTTCAACCTGCATTCTACCCTCACATTGACTTTCTGACATCCAAAAAACATAGATCAATAAATTAGAACAAACAAGGTATTGAAATACTCTTGATAAGACAGATATCTTCATCGCTTACAAATAGGACATGGCAGGTATCATCCAACAATTGGATAAATGAAATTCTAGTTTATAGTCAGGGTGTCCAACAGGGCTGTTTTCTAGGTCCTTACTTGTTTAGATAGGTTATATCTTTAAGATGTAACTTTTTCACCTCAGATATTCTGCAGTCTGTATGTGGATGACATGAGACTGGGTAAATTGATTACATGAGTCACAGATCAGGCACATCTGCAAAAGGATTTGACTAAATTGACCACTTGAGCACAGGAGAATGATATGCTGATAAATGCATAAAAAAGCAAGCATACAAGCTTTGGAAGATTTTGATTGAAAGGTGAACATTTAATACAGTACACAATGATTGAAGCTGTAGATTCGTTTAAGGGCCTGGATATATTGGTAGATCCAGCTTTGAGTTGTTGTAATCATATCAGCCAATAGATTAATTATAGTTATAGAACTATAGGTTGTATACAAATATTTTTAAAGTCTAGGAAATCAAAAATGATGACATAAGTGTTTGTTAGTTACATTAGACCCAAACTTGAGTATGGAATAGCAATATGAAAATTTTATAAGAAAGCAAAGATGAGTACATTGGGAAGTGTAAGTGAAATTATACCAACAACATCCATGCATGTAAAAACTTAAGTTATTATGAAAGAGTAAAATAGCTGAATTTATACAGTGTCTCATACAAAATTTAAGATGACTCCTTATTCAGTTATATAGATCATTTATAGAGAACTACCTCTGGGAATGTTTGATGTTATCAAAATAAAGAAGAAAATCATTGGATAACCTATATAGAAAAGTCTATAGGAATAAGAAGTGTGCTAAACAGTTCTTTTTGAGAATAGTTGCATGGAATAGAACACAAATTACATTAAAGCAAGCAATATTTAAAATATTTTTAAGAATACCCTGGACACTTACAATGGGAATAACTGATTTGATTTATTGACAGGCTAGAAGGGCATCATTGCCCTTACCTGAAATATTTGTTTGTATATATACATGGTGGTTCTGATCTCATTGAGGAAAATATTGTCTGTCATCTGATGTAATCCCCTCGTTGAGGACTCCTGTGTAGCAACCATGCCTGCTAATGCCTAATATTGTGTTGTACTGCTGTAAAAGTTATATTACGCTCAATACTACCTTTTTCAATTATGGCTATTGTTAGGACTGTATTTCTGCTAGAACTGTCATACTTCATAATGTGAAAACACAGTTTTTTTTCACATGATGGTCCTAACTGAACTTTGGCTCATCTGCACTATCTCACCATAGGTTTTGACTTTAATACAAGTCTCAGCATACGTTTTACATTGTTATTATTACTACTAGTGCATTAAGGTGTGAGCACACCTCACAGACTCTTTTTATTATTAGTCTGTTAAGGTATCAGCCAAGTTATTTAAAACATTGACCATGAGACTTTTTTTGCCTTTACCAACTCAACGTATGGCCAGTATGGAATTTTAGTATACTTTTAGCCCTTCTGTGGCCTACAGTTTTAGCTCTTGGTGTTATTATACAGTACAGCAATTATCTAATCCTTACTGATAAACAATTACTACTAGATCAGCTTGATAAAGCCAGTGAAGTTTAATTAGCCATTTAAACTGGAGTCTACCATCTCACCTAAGCAAATAATCAGTGAGCTTCATTCAAGCCCACTACACTTCTATGTGCATTCATCATACCCACAAATGTTGAGTTTATTAAGAGATCACTTCTTAAACCTTCTTGTATCAAGGTAATCAAGCCTCTGCCTCAGATCAAATGCAACCACCCTCACCCAGCAGGCATAATACAAAGTCATTTATTAGGAGTCACAAGGTTGTGGACCCTAAAATATCTTCTTCCACTAAGTCTGAACATATAAATGGAATACATTAGTATATGGTGATTATCATGTTCTTCAAGATGAATAGTAATAGGGGTACTATTCCGTTACCTTTGATGTTATGAGTGCTCTAAAATCACTCAAACCAGAGAGACCTGGTAGTGGCCCATATGGGTGCAACCATGACATGACATTACCTGACGGTGGCCAATGTGAGTGTGAATTGAATGACTTGCTAAGATTAACACAGGGGGACATGTAAAGAGACATGGTTGAGCTCATTAAGCATGTCAGGTAGAGTCAAGACTCTGATACAGTAAGGAATTCTTCCATTACCTGGAATGATATCGGGAATTAAAGAAATGATAATAAGTTTTAATAATTGGCTAACTATCTGGTGTTATACAATGACTGGGCCATTAACATTCCAAAATGTGCATACTGATTGGTCAGCCCAACCAGCATGACTGTTATAAAATCGAGCATATAGCAATAGAAAAAAGTCTGGTCACCTGGACTTTCTTCTATTAATGTATGCTACTTAGCTTTCAGTTTTCTTAATTAATAAATAAATAAATAAATAAATAAATGAATAATGAATAATAAATAAATAAAATAAAATAAACTTTGAAATCTGAATGGGTACGAGAGAGACAGGACAGAGAAAATACAAGGATAATCAGGTATGTTATGCAAAACTAAAAAAATGTACCTGATTGCCCTTGTATTTTCTCTGCCCTGTCTCTCTTGTACATCTGAATGGTTCAGAATTTCATTTTTTGTTTAATTAAAAAAAAAAAAAAAAAACAGAGATCTTCCCTTCGCTGTTGCTTCTTTTCTACTACACTGATGAAAGGGTGGGAATGCCCCATAAGCATGCGCAGTACATCAAGAAAGCCCCATGATACTGGAGAAAAAAGTTATAAAGACATGTTATTGTATGATAGGAACAACCCATGGATTTACCCACCCCCAGCCATGGGTTATTGCTATATTATTCAAGGGGGGGTCTAATATTTGTCAGCTTGGGACAAGATGCTTGAGAGGTCTATGTGCTTTGCAAGGGATATCTGGCATGGTTGCATTTTTTGTGTTATGGCTTCCACTTCCTAGCAAAAGGCTTTGATGCCTTGTAAAATCTTTTTTGGCAGATTTATCTTCTAAACATCTCATTGTACCAAAAGACATTTCAACAGATACTACTCCTGACCATGTCAATGTTTGTCTACTTAATATCAGAAGTATAAATATTAAGTTGCCTGATCTCATGGAGCTACCAAAACTTGAATGCATCTTTATTTTTTAATAGCAGAGATGGGGCTCCATTGGAATTATGTCAATCCCGCTATATCAGGGCATTTTGTGCCTATCATACATTCAGACCTATCTGTACCTGAAGTGGAGCCTATTATTTCCAAAGAGATACTATGTGATACTCTGACTGAGCCTACTGAAGTCCAAATCAAACTGGGCATGACAAATTACTATGTCACAGTTACTGATATAGTACATTCCATGTGCACTGATGACCATAAATATATGTAAATATCCTAAATAGTTTGCTCATAAATCACAATAGTTTTATGATAAATGATTTCAATTATCTGGCTATTAAAGTGAGGACTTGTACTACCAATGTTAAGCATGCCCAGTGTTTCTCTGAACTCATGGATGCAATCTCCCTGGAACAAGTAGTCATCTTACCCATAAGGGATTGCAATATTCTGGATCTTGTCATAAAGAACATGGTTCTCTTTTGCACACTGCTTAATTTATCTAGAGCCTTTGTCAGATTTGATAAAATATTTTATTTTTCAGTGTCACAAACAGCACCTGAATCTATGAAATAAACTTTGATTACAGTATGGGTGTAAACAAATTCTCTTAGGGCAAATCTTGTGTTGACTTGCTGGTGGTAAGATGTGTTATATGAGAACAAGTGCTGGGAATGCATTAAGTCATTAACACCACTGTGGTGTGGAATATCAACTCTATCAGCCTACACACATCCTTGCATTCTAGAACATTTTCTGAAAAATCAACTTCAAAAGCATAAGATAAACAAATGTATATGATTTGTGAACAATAAAAGCTTTCAAAACTGTACAAATAGCCAAATGGCAATCTTATCAGTGAGATGGATTCTTTGTGGTGATAACAATCCGTGCAATCAGAGTCTTTACATAAATACTATAATAGATTATTAATTCACAGAAACCCAGAATTATATTTTTTGCTAAACTTTCATGAACAAATTGTCGTATCTTGGAAAATGTACAACATAGACATAGATTTTTTAAAACAATTTGGTTAACCAGACATGAGTTTTCACATGACAGCAAGAAATTCTTCCATGGGTGCATGTTTATTTAAATATTTACATAAATATGAAAACATATGCTTAATTGTATAATTAGCAATATAAATAATAATAACTATCTATCAAGATGGGAAATTTAAAGTGCAAATGTCAATGACAATTTTCTTCAACAACAACTAAGGTTTCATCTGATCCCATGCAGCAGTTTGTAAGTCACTTGCTTCTTGAAATATTAAGTACATTTATTTATTTATTTGACATTTGTTGACCAGGTTAGTCCATCTGAGCTTGTACCCTTTTCCAGTGGAGGCCCAGGGAGAAAAGCTCAAAGTACAATTTTATACAAGTAATACAGAAATTCACAATTTAAATTTTAATGATAATAAATTCACAGTAAGAAGTATAAATAAAATTTAAACTGGTGAACAGTAATTGAATATATTAAAGAACTCTGCAAGTAAGGCAAACTACTTAGCAGTAAGTATTGAGGTGACTAGTAAGAACAAAGTAGCTGATAGCAGAGTACACATTAACTGGAGGTCAAGTGTTAGATACATAGAGGTAAATATGACAGTGTGGGGGGATAAGAGAGAAAGGTATGGGAGAAAAAGAAAATTAGCATCATAGTACAGGGGGGGTTTGGAGGGGTACATATGGAACTATTGCTTATTTTCATAATTACTAACAGGGAACTAGCAATTCCTCAAGTACAGTGTGATATAAAAGGACATTGATAATGAATTTTACTGTCGCTCACTATGGAATTTCACACTGTAACCGTCAACAGCATGTAGGTCTTTCAGTTATGAAATTATGATCATAAACATGAAAGTATGAACAGTAAGTGGCAAACAGTGATTCATTTCACCACTGCAGGCCATCCTAGATTAAAAATCTTAGTGTCATTCTGTTAACATGTCCTTGCCCTTTCTAATATTGCCTAGTATTAACTAATAAGTCACTTAGATAAAGAAGCCAGATCCAGAAAAGATCTGGATACCATAATTAGCTATGGGTGTTAACAGGAAGCATACAAAAAGTTCTAGAGGTGTGAATGTGTAAACTGCCCTTAATCTGATTTGTCAAGTACAGACTATGAGCTAATGATCCAAAGAACAGCTATTATGAAGATAACAATCAACTTTACTAACGCAAATCTGGAAAAGTGAATAGAATACACTGGATAAAACAAGTTATGTCAGGCAGGCACACTGATAATTATACACTGGCATGAAATGGCTCAAAAAGGATGTATAAAATGATATTTGAACAACCGTTTAAGAACCAGTGTGTACTACTTTCAACATGAGTCAGAGAGCCATCTGGTATGTGTTTCTGATGTTACTATATCGAATTAAGGTATGCCATTTGCATTTCTTTTACATCCTTGGTGTGCTTTTCCAAGAGAAGAGAATGTGAGCTGCAGACTGACTCATTCCTTGAGTTATTTTGCGTGCTTATTTCCTACCTCTTGAAACAGAAGAGCATCCTAGAATTGATTCACTAGTTCTTCATTACCATGAATAATTATGTCATTGTTCTTCTGTTTGCTCGGTATTTATTTATTTATATTGCATCCTTTTTTGGCTATTTGTAATACTCTAATTATCTGTCTGCCACCTGTTTAAAACTTCTTCTCCCTCATGGCTTGAATCTCCTGCTTGCTTTCCTAAAATTGATCAACCCTAAGGGAAATAAAGAAGGACTGAGACCCGTCACTAAAGTTGATTGACAGGAATGAATGGTTAGCCCTGATAGGGCAAATCCTTGGAGATATGCTAAGGATTCTTTTTATGCATCCTAATCCCTCCCATCAGCTGTCCACAATGCATAATACCAATGCAGGGTCCAAAACGATGGGCTCCTAAAACAGTAATACTCCATTGCACATGATAACCATAATTATACTATCAAATATGGCATGGGAGTAACTAGACATGGCTCACTCCTACACTTCAAAAATGGGGACATTACAATAATAATAAAATAATTTCATTCTGAAAACTTTCCCTCATGGATAGAGGCAATGTAATGTTATGGTCATTTCTTTGTTACTCATACTTAAAATATAAGGTATAAAAACCACCATGGAAATGTATGGCTAGACTTGTAAACATCTTCTCAGATTAATAGCCTAGTAAGTACCTGTGGACCTATGACCATATGTTACAGGCAGACACCAAAAGGTTTTCATTTGACAAAGGCAGCAACTTCATATAATAAAATCATCCCCTTATGCAACAAATCCTTATATATCCTTATAGTAAACACATTCGGGACTCACATTAACTATTTTGTTACTTTTTAGAGAGTTACTATGATTATACAGCTAAATCTACTTTAGTGTTAAATAATTAATTCACAAAACAAATAATGAAAACACCCATAAATAACACAAAGAGGATAATAAGATGGGACATAAAAAAAGAGTGCTTGGTGGAAGGGAGGGGAAAAAGGACAAGAAAATAACAACTGAATCTACAAGCATTCATGAGAAAGAATGTGAACTCTGATACTCATCTTAAAACAGTATAATCATAACCATTTAATATACAAAATCCAGAAATTTTCATCTTAAATCATCCAATCTCCTGATGTTAGACAATAGTCTTTTAGTACCTGAAAAAAAAGATCATAGCTCTTACCTGAATCTTCCAAATGTTTAAAAAGTGCATTTGTTTACATCCCATCCTGCCCTGTGTCACATGTTTCGACATGTTAACAATCCGTGATCCTATCCTCTATCAGACCTCTGTCTGTCCCACAACACATGTAAAACTGCTTCACAGCATAGAAGACAAAGTCCTAAAAGTGCTATCAAAAACTAAAAATACTGCATCAATAGGTCCTGACAATATCCTTGTATGCATCTTAAATCGTATGAAGCATGACTTAGCTGCACCCTGTTCAATTGCAGCTTCCATATATGTTCTGTATCAAGTGAATGGAGAATGGCTACTGTCATTCCCTTGCATAAGGGAAGAACTTCCTTGTTCCCAGGCAATTACAAACCCATAAGTCTGACCAACCTCATATGAAAGCATATTTTAAAGCTTGTCATGGAACTATCAATTAGGACATAGGAACCTCTCAACACTGTACCTATCTCAGTCTGGACACGTCAGTGATGGAAGAAGGTAAAATGTTATACACCATATGTCTTGATCTAGCCAAAGTGTTTGACACAATACATCACTCAGGCACAGTAGAAAAGCTAAAGAAACTGGGAATAAAATCTTACTGGATTGTCATCTGCCTCACAGATAAGATGCAGAAGATCAAAATAGGGGAAGCTACCTTCACAAAGAGACTAGTCACCAATGGAGATCCGAAGGTTCAGGGCTGGGACCTCTTCTGTTGTGCACTTGCTTATGTTAAGTAAAATCCAATAACAAGTGGTTCTTCTTGATTAAATTTGCAGATGGCTGTATGCTTGGAGCAGTCATTGACCTTCCAATGGCTTAGCTACCCTGCAGAAAGGTTTATCCCAGATAAATAAATAAACAGTTCCAAAAAACATGGATTGAATCTAAATGCCACAAAATGCATTATCATATCCTTTGGAAAGTCATCTGCTCCAAGGAACTATCACATTGACAATATGACCCTAAGACTTGACAAAAGTTGTTTGGGATTTTGAACTTATGTGGAAAAGTGACTTAATTTTCGACCAATATGCATCAATTGTCATAAGGATGTATCTTTATATTGCATTGCTTGTAAGCCAAAGGATTGTGTCTAGCTATAGGGATGACATTGTCCCATTTATTCAGGCCTCATCAGGCCAGTCATTGACTATATAAGCAAAATGTCCTACATGGCCTGACTCAAAGCTCTGTCACTATAATCTGTATACTACAGACTACTATGAGATGACCTGTATCTGCCTTACAAGGCATCCTCTTACCCGATACTGATGGATCTATTGTACATCAGCAACTCAAATTGTATCAGAAATAATCTAGCTCTCTAAATCTCTTCTGCAACATCAACAGAATAGCTTGAATGGGCAGATATATCTCACAGAGGATAGCACTGCTCTGGAACAGACTCTGCATTCACATAAAACAAAGCTCATCTCTCTTTTTACTCAAGCACAGCTTGGGTAATAAAAAAGACCACTGGGACTGCCCTGTGTACTAGTAAAGAATACAGGAATCTCCTAAATACTTTCTCCAATGCATGGCTCCCCTCAAATTATCTGTGGTGTGATCCCAATTCTTCTAAGTGTGATATGTAACTATTGATCATGGGGTAGGTATGGCCAATGTAACAACAGGTAAAATAGGTTAATTCAAGTGCAAAAAGGGGATTCGGAGTGTCAATGCCTGCAAGGCAGCTTGCCTAATGCTTATGATCCTATGAACTTATAAAAACCTCCAGATTTGCAGATGTCAAAATAAACCTTCAGATTTTTCTTGAAGTTATAGTGTCTGTGGACTGAACTGAATTTTTATTAGTAACACATCTTTGCGTTCCTTCATTTAACCACAAGTGGAACAATTAACACCTTTGCAATTTCTCCTTATGGCATTCCTAACAAAATTCCTACCATATATAGCATTGTTATACACCAGACTTATTGACAAATTTTTTGACTGCATGATCTGAGAAAAATATATTCCAATATTGTTAAAATTGTTTCTGATGACATTTTTTATGCCTTCTAGAAAGGTGGCAAAACTGACATTAATCTCTATAAATTATATTTTTCCCTTTTCCTTATACTTTATAACCCCCCCCCCCTAAAAAAAAAAGTGTGACCAATGTTCTTGGGCAGTAAGGAGATTATGATTTACTGTAGAAGTATCACATTGCTGCTGAGCAGTGATTGGCTAATGCTTTAATCCCCACCCTCTTTGTTACACTATCAGGATGTGGTATGCAATGTGGCGTAAGACATATCAAGCATTCCTCCATGCCTTAATGTACAACTTAGCTAGTGCCCTTCCCCCTACAAACAGTACATCCCAGTGCATCTTTCACATCTGCAGGAGATCAAACGTGATGGCATATCTGAGTCTATCCACCACCACTAGGACATAGTCCAAAATCATCTCACTGCACCATGAGTGCAGGTGTATAGTGTCAACATGTTTTAGCTGCAGAAACCTACAATGTAATTGAGGACTATGTAATAATTAGTTCACACAGGAAGCTTAAGGACAAACTCTGTTAATTTATACTAAACAGGTTCCATTCCTCCAGATGAACAGTGATAAAGTACTGTGAACAGTACTGCTCTAAATAGCAGCAGTCAGCAACCTAGCTCGAACAAGTATGAGTTTAGGCAAAGAAGAAAAATAATGTATATATATATATATATATATATATATATATATATATATATATATATATATATAAGGAATGCATTCCATTTTTCTTTTATTTATATCCTTGATCACAAGAGAAGAAAAATCAACTATTTAGTCTCTTTTGAGAAATGATGAATGTCCTTTCCATGTATACATATATACACAAGTGTATGAATATGTCTGTATACATGTACAGATATATAAATATTGAAGTAGATATACTACAAGCAATTTTTCTGAAACAAAGATATCTGATAAAAGTTTGATTGCTTTTCTGAATAGTGGAAATAAGAAAGAGCTTGACCAAGCCATCTAAACATTTTGCAAGTCTACTAGAACCATAGCAACTCCTAATCATTTTCACTGAGAATTTTGTCATTGTACAATAGCCTGTGGTCACTACATCTGGCCATCTGACCCCGATACTGTAGGAACTCTGCTACAACACCCAACTCAGAAATGGATTCCTATTACCTGATCGAAGTTTTGAAACTTCAAACATGACAATATCGAACTTGTCTGTTCGAAGTTTCATAACTTTGAACACGGCAATAAATAAATAAATAAAAGATGCAACAGTAAACTAACTGCTGCAAGCAGGGAGGGCAGGCCACCTGCACTACCAACACCCCCCATTCTTTAAATATATCAACTCCATGATCACAATAGAGTGCAGTAAAGGGAAATATTCCCTTTCCTCGCTATAGTGCGGTCTCAAAGTTGGTATATTTAAAGAGCAGGGGATCTGGGGGGTGCAGAGGAGTTTGCCCCCCTGCTTGCAACAGTTAGTTTACTGTTGCATCTTTTATTTTTTTTTCTGTATTCGAACTTCAGCAAGTTTGATTATATGGTTTTGACCATATAGGGTTCAAACTTGTTGAAGTTCGATAACGTAATAGGAACCCCTCTGAAATGTTTTCACTATTAATTTTGTCACTGTAAAATAGCCTGTGGACATTTCATTTGGCCATGACTCTCCAGGAGTTCTGCCACAAGGCCAACTCCCAAATGTTTTCACTGAGAATTTTGTCTTTGTACAATGTAAGCAAATTTAACATGAAGACCTCTGTTGTGTATTAACTTCATCTAGTCAAATGCATGCTTGCCCTGTGCTGGAATATGGGTGTTATACCCCCCTCCAAAAAAACACACTGTAAATGCTAGTTAATTAGTCCCTCTAACTGCTAGGTTTCTACTCTTAATAAATGAAAGAAAATCTGTTCTACTTTGTGCCTGTTTGCTAACTGCTTTCTACTGGCTATAATCCAGTTATTTTCTGTTATAATTTGACCTGAATGATGGAGGATCAATGTAGTAGAATGTGTTGCCAAATGTCCCCTCACTCTTGCCTCCTCTTCAACTCAGTCGCCCACTTCCTTCACAGTGCAGCCATATGTCATATTTTATTAGATTTCTATTTGCTCAAAGACAATGTAGAACAATGAAAATACCTCAATAGTGTGTTCTATTTGTAGCAATTTCATTCATGTTGCATAAGCTTTATCAATGTTGAGCTGGTGCCCTTTAACAGTCATATAATGTCAGTACTGGAATATATAATTTTTGATGTACTGATTAATCCTATGAATGTTTCCTATGTAATAGTTTTATATTGTGTTTATCAATGTAGTGCTATGTTATGATAATTTGCTCTACACAGCTCTCTCTCTCTCTCTCTCTCTATATATATATATATATATATATATATACTGTATTACTGTACTTCCCTATCAGCATACCTCCTGCTAACCTACTTTGAACTTACATTCATACACTTTCTTACCTTCTCTCTACTCTTAAACTTTTCCCATATTCTCTTGTTCTGACTCATTGTGCTCCTTCCTCCATCTCATTTTATAATAAGAATTAATTTATTGCCTCAGTATAACATGAAAGTTTTGAAGAGTTTTTTCTCCTTTCTTTCCTTTTGGATCATGTAGTCACCACGCCCAACTTCTATGGAGCAGGAGCTATGCCACGAGGCCCAGTTCCCAAAAACTTTCACTGAAAATGTTATTACACAATGTAAAAAAAATTAACATGTAGAACCTTGCTCTGTAATAACATCATCTAGTCAAATATGTGTTTTCCCTGTACTGGAAAGGGGCTATAACATCCCCCCATTTGGTCTTTTTACCAATAAATTACACTGTATTTGCCAGTTATTAAATCTCCCTAGACGCTAAATTTCTGCATCGAGGAAATGAAAATCTGTTGTTTTGTGCACATTTGCTAACTGCTTTTTACTGGCTATAAACTGATTACTGACTGTTATAATGTGACATGAGGGTGTCAGCCCAAAACACTACCCTACTCTACCACCAATTTTAGCCCACACCCTCTTACTCTGTTATTATACTTGACAAATACATATTTCACTTGTGACTCTTATGCCCCACCACTCCCCAGACAACCTCACTACTATCATACAAACACTATTTTTTTCATTTTTACCTAATTCACATCTTCTGTTTAATCTTTTAGCACCATCCCCCACTACCTTTCTCCCTCCCATACTGCTTTGCACTATATTCATTCATATTCACACCCCTCTCTAACAGTACCTATCTATTATACATTGTATATTCTACTTTTCCCAAACCTTCACTTATTATTCTAACTGCATCGTCATACTCAAGTCTAAACCCCCCTGATTCCTTACATTCCAGAGAAGACATCAGAACAACCTAATTCTCTTCTTTCATTGAAAATGCTTCTCCCTATCTATCCTTTAGTAGCTTTCAGACTCTACTGCCCTGCAACGTCTTGTTTCCTTCCTGATCCCTACTTTCCTACTATCTGACATCAATAAAATTTAGATCCTTTTGCTTAATCAGGCTACTCCTCAGCTTATCATTTATTCTTCTCCTCTCACTGGGCCATCTCTTAGTCTACCATGACTCTACAATAGCTTTCAACATCTCTCCACCTCTGAATGAACTATTCATGCTGGAGCCCTACACTCTCTACACATCTCCCCAAACCTATTTAATGATGCCCCAAACCTTTTCTCCAAATATAGACTGAGCAATGCTATTTCAACTCAAACTAAAACAAAATTAAGTGGAAAAATACTCTCCAAAAAATTAATTCCCCAGTATACTCAAATCCTTCTTGGAGGAGACATTCACCCTAATCCAGGCTGCATCTGCCACAATGGACATCAAAACAATTCTCATCTAAGCTGACAACATTCATCCTACAACCCCAGTAATCTAGCTTTTGCTGCCATAAGTGTTAGTAGCATACAAAATAAAACTGTGGAATTACATGCCTGGATGTCTCACTGTAATTCATAAGGACATAGGTTCATAGGTAGGTATTAGGCTATCTGCCCGAAGGCATTTATAAGCCTAACCAGAATGTGTTGGCTTTCTTAGATTAGTTCCCTGTGCCTCTGTTCAGCAGAGTCATTGAAGTGATCCCCGGGGTAAACTTTCTGTTTCCCATCCACTCGTCAAGGTTTCTCTTGAAGAGGGATAGCGAGGAGCTCTGCCTAATGTAGATTGGAATATTTTTCCAGAGCATGGGAAGTCTCTGGAACAGGAATCTAGCCCTCCAGCACCTCCTATTTATTGTTGTGGTGAGGGTTAGATCCCTAGAGCGTCTGGCTTGAGGGAATATGGTTTTCTTTAGGTGTGGCATGTCCATCAATTCTGGGTTGGACATGGCCTTGTATGTCAAGTAGAGATCACCTCTGAGTAGGCGGAATGCAACCAAATACAGCTGGAGTTTCTTCAGTTGAGCTGCATAGGGCATCTGTTTGAGGCCAGTGATCCTCTTGATGACGTACTTTTGTGGTCTTTCCAGTTGTTGCAGGTGTCTTGTAAGGTACATCCCAAATGGGGCATTGTACTCTATGATGGGTCTGATGAGTGATGTGTAGAGGGGCACAATAACCTCTTTTGATCTGGATGCAAACCCTTTTGTGATTAGGTGGGCCACATAGAAGGATTTTCTAACTACTTTGGCAATGTGATTATCAAAGGAGAGGTTACTATCTACTTGGGTCCCCAGATCCGTTATTACATCTTCCGTATTTATGGGGCAACCACCTATGTTGTAGTTTGTGGGTACTTTGCTTTTTCCAAAGGGGATGACTATGAACGTTTTGGCATTTAGCTTGAGGCCATGGTTTTAACACCAGGTATCTGTCTGAGTGAGACCCTTTTGGAGGATGTCTGTGTCCACCAGAGAGTCAATTATAGCCCTTAGTTTGCAGTTGTCTGCGAACATGGTCAGCCATAGTCCTTTTGTGCTTGCCTGTACCTCTGAGAAGTATATGCCGAATAGGAGGGGTCCTAGGACTGAGCCCTGGGGAATGACACTTGTAACCGGTTTGGAGTCAGACTTAGCTCCTGCAACTCTTAACATGTGAGTTCTGTCCGTGAGCCAGTTGGCAACCCATCTTGTGATGTAGGGGTTTATGTTCAGGTTGGTGAGCTTGTCTATGACACCTGAATGGGGAATGGTGTCGAAGGCCTTTGCGAGGTCTAGGTAGGCTGTGTGTACCACTTTTCCCTCATCTATAGCCTTGGTAACTGTCTCATAGAAGTCCACCAGGTTTAGGAGGCATAATCTGTCCTTAACAAAGCCGAACTGGGTAGATTCCAGTGTTTGGAGTTTCCCAATGTCTCTGTTTATGAGATCCATGATGATGCACTCCATAGCCTTGGAGACCAAGCTAGTCAGGCTTATAGGACGATAGTTCCTGGGGTCTGTTGTGGCTCCACCTTTGTGGAGTGGAATAACTATTGCTGCGTGCTACTCTATGGGCACATAGCCTCTGGAGAGGCTGAGTTTGAACAGTGTGTTTAGGTGACAGGTTAGTTCATCTTTGAGCTCATGTAGGACACAGCCTGGGGCACTGTCCAGTCCCACTGATGCTGTGCTTTTGGCTTTGGAGAAGGCTGTTTTAACTTGTGTGTCTGTGATTTCAGGGGCACTACATTCTTCTTGGTATGGTTATGGGCCCTTTTGGGGGTGAGAAGGCGGTGAAGTTTGCACTGAACCTATCTGCCAGGATGTTGGCAATATCGGTTGGTTCAGTGTATTTTGTGCCAATCTGCACTAATTCCAAGCAGATCTGAGAATTGCCACTTAGATTCTTGACATAGCTAAAGAAGGCTTTGTGGTTATCTTTGGAGTACTTGGCAATTTTTCTTTTGAAGCTAGCCTTGGATGATTTTCTGAGGGATTGTAGTTTCTTGCTGATACTGATCAGGGATGTCTTCCCTTCTTGGGATTTTTCTCTTTTCTGTACTAGTTTCCTCCTTCTATTGTATAGCTTGTTTATGGCAGGGGTCCACCAGACTGGTTTCTTTTTCTTGGAAGAGAGAATCTTGGTTTTGTTTGAGATAGCACGATCCATGCATTCTTGTAGGTGCCCGTAGAGTGCACTAGTAAAGGATTTTGCAGCTTGGACAGCATTATCCTTTGGCAGGGGGACTTTGAAACTTTCCACCTCGGTCTTAAGCAATGTGAAGTTTGCTTTTGGAATGTTTTTAATGGTGGTTTCTTTGACTGGGGGTGGGGGGGTGGAATGCGGATATCCAGAGGGATTAGTTCATGGTCAGATCTATCCAGCGAAGGGGTTGACCTCCGGTGTGGAGCACCGGTCACCCATGTTGGTGATGACCAGGTTCAATATGTTGTCACCTCTTTTGGGGGTGTTGACCAGTTGATCCAGGACACTTGAGTTGATAAATTCTAGGAAATGTTGGGCAAGGGAGTTAGTACTTGAGTAGTTCTCCCAGTTAATGTTTGGGTAATCGAAAACACCCAATATCAGGGTGTTTGGTAGGACCTTTATGCTTCCCAGTGTTTCCAGAAATGTGGAATGGGGGTTCTGGGACATGGTGGGTGATTTGTGGCAAGCTACAATTTGAATGGCAGTTTTGCCCATTGTTAGTTGCACGTTGATGATCTCTGAAGCATCGTGCTGTGCCACTAACCTTGAGGTGTGGGCATCCTTGATGAATATGGATACGCCCCTGCCTTTTGTATTTCAGTCTGGGGTTTTTTTTGCTGAAATGTATGGTATGAGTTGTAGCCTGGTAGTTCTGGGGTGCTCTCTGGAGCCTTAAACCAGGTTTCTGTTACTGCACATATATCAATTTTCTCCATACCGTTGAGTGCCACAAGTGCGTGCATTTTGAGGTTTAGACTTCTGGCACTGAGTAGCATTACCCTCAGCTTTTTGTTACTTATGCCATTTATGGTGATGTGTTTGTCTTTTGAGACTTGCCTAAAAGAGGCACTATGGGGGTGGCAATAACCTTGGCCACTATTCAAAAGCCTAAGGGTGACAGGTGCAAGCCGTCTCCAACAAAGCTGTATGGCTTGTCGAGCATGTCGTCCGAGGCTGACAGACACTGGATACCCTTTGAAACTTATTTTAAATCCTGCATAAACAACTCTGAAATTATGCCCCGACTATATCATCCATAATGACCATATAAAGAGAAAAGGTGGTGGCATTGCTTTAATATTCCCCATTATCTACCACATTTGCCTTACAATAAACCAATACCAAAACATAATTCAGCAGAGCTCCTTATTGCACTCCTGAACATAAACAAATATAAACAAATATGTATTACTGTCATTTATATCACTCCTGGTAACAATACAGCTATACTGGAATATATCCAACATTGGATATCCATAATAATGCCACAAGAAAAATACTAGTAGGTGATGTGAATGTCAATTGGTTGGACATTATCTCTAACTACCCTACATCTAGCATGGATTATATGGTTTTACATGACTAATTATAACTCCACACATTATAGCAAGACATCAATTTCCCTATTAGACTGGATCCTAATATCAGACCCTAACAAATAGACTATCACTGGTACAGTGTCAAACTCTGCCAGTAATCATCTATACAAGCAGAAATCACACACATCACCTTAAACAGCATGTTTATCAAATAACATGCAATCTTTCCAAATTTAACCCAGAAATGTTCATTACTACCCTATCATCTACATTCAGAAAACACAAAATTTTGAGATGGATATTTTGGTCCCACAACTTGGCAAGTGTCATTGCAAATATATCCCTGCCCACCAAAATAAAGAAGTAAAGAAAGCCAGTGCAACCTGTGTATTCAATATTCATGTAAGCAACAGACAAACATAACGTAACATCTTCAAATGCAGTAATATTATGAACAGTTCATCAGTTATGGCAATTGCTGAACTGGTCATCTTTATATTAATTAATGGCATTGTTGAACCGGTCATCATTATGTTAAAACAGCAGCATTAAACAGCGTCTCCCTGTAACAACCAGTGACAACCTAAGTAACATGTCATCATCTTTAACAATGTGTACCTTAAAGCATTTTCAAAGAAAGGAGAAATAAAACTGTCTCCTCTACAACCCCCTCTAAATCCATCCCTTCCTTAACTCCAAATTGCGCAACAACTCTTAATAACTATAACATAAAGAAAGGAACAGGAGGACAGGTGTATTCCAATCACTCTCACCAAAGAGACCAGTGATCTCTCCTACACAGCCTTACCCCCCTCTCACTACGTAAATGCTTCGCTACACTTTCTTACATCATTTCCTCCATTCCATACCCCCATCCCCTACATCCCTTTAACCCTTTAATTCCTACACTAAACAACTTAAAATATCATCAGACATATCTGTACAAATAAGTCTGCTTTCAGAAGGCTACAATTTTTTCTTCACTTCCTATTTCACAATTCTCAGAATAATCTTCATTGATATCTATAGCCAATATAATCTCACCTCTTTAATGTGAATTTAAATCCATCCATTGGCTTGGATGGGATTTCTCAGAACTGATTAACAGTACTAGAGACACTTCATTGTCATACATTACTGCCTTCTGTCAGTTATTAATGTCTGTCTGTTATACAAACATATGGCTAAAGGACTTAGAAATGCTTCATAAAGAGGACAGGTGTAATGATGTGAGAATGAGAGATCTCTAGGCCTATCATGGCTTCTCAGTAAAGTAGTAATTTTATCTGTAATTGCATTTATATGTCTGTGATTAGGTCAACTGACTTCACTGTAAAAGGCAAGTACTGTATCTTTAACTCAAGATGCCATTTTGATACATTGTTAATAACCTTTGAGTGAAGTTTGTCATCTCACTTTGTATTTCTTGGCATAGATAATGCCCTTCAAACTCTAAATAAGGTCACTGTCCACAGTTTGCATGAATATAAAGTCAACCACTAAGTTATTAGACAGGTTATAAAATGCTGAAATGTAATCTTATAGAAATGTTATCTTTAATGAAAGTAGTTTACTTTGCTTGCACAATGACCTCTGATGTCACTTTAAAAGTCAAGATTAATGCCACCAGGAAGAATAGAAAGCACACACCAGCAAAATGCAGGAGAATTTCATCATTTTAACATAGCTTCTTCAATGAAGGCATGAGAGTTCTTTTGTTAACTTGATAATTTTATGTGACATAAAATGGTCCAGATGAGTCTTGGAGTATCCATGCTTCTATCTATCATGTAAAAGTCTAAGTTTTGGCAAAACCACAGATTGCTTGGTATGTTAAATAACATTAATAAACATATATAATTATCGGCTGGAATACTTCCTACGCACCAACTCTTACGCTGTCCAGAATTAGTGTTGCTACCTGCTGTACAAAACAAGTATTTTCTATATCACGACAGTTTCTTATTCCATGATGATAATGAAACATAAGTACTTAAGGACCCTGGCAATTCTAATTATGCTAAATGTCCATAAAAATAGAAACACAAAACATTGAGTGAGAAGAAAAGAGGAAATGCAGAAGTTCAGCATTCAGATGATTTACAAATACAAATATTAAGCAGTTTACAGCAAACATAGTTAATACTCATTTCTCGGTTGTTCGCATTCTGAACTTGCACCATCTCATGGGAAGAACAAACTCTTTCATAAATTAAATGTTACATTTAGCATTACTCCAGGTTGCTGTGACTGTAAATTGAGAATTACAAAGTTAGTGATATGGGCATGTGTGTGTGTGGGGTGGTGTGGGGGCTATTTAGTTTATAAGGTATAGAGAACTGACTTTCTCTATTATCGGTACATTGTATTAGTATTTTTTTCTTTTTTGGGGGTATACAAGACGTGTTTTTTTTTTCTGGCGTTTGTGTTCCTTAGGCTTTTATTTCATTTATTTATGCATTTCCTAATGTTCAATTTCATGAATTAGATTTTTCCAGTTTGAAAACTGCATTTGTAAAGTCTTTTTAGCATTATAGCCAAAGATATTTTAAAGGAAGATGGAGTGTATTATTGAAATAGGTAGTAATTTCCATTTTTACTTTTGGAATAGAATGGCTATTCCCCTTTTCTGGTGCATGACACACTTCTTCTGGGACTAGTTCCCTATCGAAGCAAATGCTTAAATCCTGAAATGAGACAGAAAGACTGACTATATCTGGAGATAAACTGCATTAAATATAGTCTTATATTAAGCTTTTTTACCATACCAGTTGTAATCAAAGTGTTGGGTTTCCTAGGTATGGCAGTAACTGAACATTATATTGTCCAGTCACATAACATGCCACTTGAGTATAATGCCTGGTGACTAATATTTGAGATATCACAGAGAAAAATAATAGATGGATGAAATAAAGGGCATTTGTAAAGACATAACAGCATAAATTACCTATTCAGATTAATTTATTAGTGCTGGAGCACTGTTTTTACTGTTCATGAGAGATCACATTATTTCTTATTTGCAGTAGTTATAGAATATGCTGCACCACTGAAAAATGTTTTCTGTTGAAGCTATCAGTGAATGGGGGAGAGGCAGAATGTACATACATGAGATTTTGATTCTTAATAAAACGGACCAACTAAGCATTTGATTCCAGCCATATAATGTGTTGATATGATATGCTTAGGTGCCCGAGTCTGGATATAGACTACATAAAAATGCTGCAAAATAAGATGAGCAGTGGAAACACTGAGGGATTAGCTAGTTTGTTTCTGTTTTTAAGGCTAGAGAAGGGAACCTTGTCTTACAATTCAGATAGATAGCATAAAATAGGTATTTTGGAAGTACTTTTCCAGTAAAGTCTTCAAATACGCTGTAAATGGTGCATTTTAGACTTTCCGATAATAAAAATGAAAGGAACTTTTTCATATGCCTTTTCTCCTTATGGAGGCTAAATCTCAGCCTTCCTGGAAGTGATCATGCTTACTCAACCCTATGTGATTTCTCAAACTCCTTATGCTCCATCACCTTTCTATTGCTGGACTTGTCGGTATGGCCCCTCTACCTTCAGCTGACTGACTCATTCATTTCATTATAGGCAAAGACCAGGCATCTCAAGAGTTTTACAAACAAATTATTACTATGTGAGGAGCTCAGTTGACCCATTTGTTCCTATCTAATGAGAAGTGGGTCATTAGTAATAGGCCATTTTCAAGTCCATCAACTACCTTCTCCCCCCTCTCAGAGGTCAATAGCTGTCTAAAACCAATGACAGTGACAGGGCTTACAGAAGCATGAATGCTGTCACATAAGACTTTTGATCATGAGGCTGTGCTGCTAAGTGGTGTCCTTATCAGGATCATATTATGCAGGTCCAATACTTAATGCTCCATCCAGTGTTCAGCCAGATATTGAGACAGAACTGCTTCAACCCAGATAGATGGGCAAGCGGGCAATGACCACTCATGAAAATACTCCTAGCCTGACTCCTCCAGCTCGATCCTGCTAATCAAACATAGGAGATCAGAGCTGCACTCAGGCCTTCAACCCATGGGACTGGGCATGCATTCTCTTTTTATTGAGGGATGATTAAGGGAGGTTGTCACTCAGATGGCTATATTATGTTTTAGGTTATCCAAACTTCTTGAACTCATGTTAGTTCTGATAAGGATAAGTCCAACAATGTAGGCTCCAGGACTCCTGAGTAATATTTTTTTCTCAAAGTCCTGTTATAGCTACAACTTGCCTTGCATGCTGATATCCTTTATTTCCCGTGTCATCCAGCTTTTGACAGTGTTAGACATGGGACACTTTCCATAAAATGCCTATGCGCCTGTTACCATGATTTACATTTCATGTGGTACATAAGAGTACCAGGGAATTCAGTTTACAGTGCAGATCTCATGGAGTTTAGACTACACTCTCTATTATTTATTAAGCCTTCTCACATGACATGGTATTCCACAGGAGAAAATGTCTTCTACAACTAAATCAAATATACCTCTGGCAGCGAAGAAATGCATTTATTGTTAGCAGTTTTTAATGGTTTGGGGAATACAAATAATTCTCAGTCAAAATAATGGCTCAGCCATAGCAATCTGAAACACAGGTGCTACAATAAAATCATTTGGTTGAAAATTTTGAAAGCTCAAGATTCATAAATGTCAATTATCCATCAGAGTAAATGGGTTAACTGAAAAGATTCAAGAGATTTAATCCATAGCTGTAAACATGTTTGTCTAGTTCAATGTTCTTGATTATAAAATGTAGAAAATACGAGTACTTATGGATAAAGTCAGTAATTATCATCAACCAATAAGGAAATTGATATTTATTACACATTTTTGTTTAAAACAGTGCAAGGCCGTACAGAAATTACATCTGTTTATGTTTCTGAATAGAAAACATAGCCAAAAAGTGTGCATTTGGCAAGCTTCCTAATTTTCTAAAAACATCTAAAATAGTCTGTACTATAAGAACATATTAAGTAAGGGCCATAATTTTAAGAGAAGCTGTGGATATATTCAAACCAAATGAAGCTAGTAGTGCACAGATAAGAGAATTAAATGATGAAGAGGAGGAATATAAGATAAAATGTGAATCAAATACTAAGGAAAAATAAAATAAATTTGGAATACACTGCAAACATAATACATATAAAAGAAGCAGTCACAAGAGTATATGATGTAACAAAGAAATACTCCACAATAGATATAGGAGAACATAGCATCATTTTAGTTAGAGCTTGAAGTTGGGGTAGCTGTAAGCATGACAGTAAACTTTTTTTTCCACCTGTTGAGGCTTGTGGAAAATGCACTACAAAATTGCACTCTACTAAGATACATAAAATAAAACTAAGTTTTTCAGAAAAAATTGCATATTATTGAACAGAAATATGAAATGAACTGTTTGACAGCACTTTACAAAATGAAAAGTTTGATACTAAGAAATCTGAAAGTAAAAAAAAAAACATTTTTTAGAATTTGCAAGCCATTGAACAGAAATATGAAAATTAACTGCTTGGCAATACTTGGTAATTTGAAGTCTGATACTATATCTGAATTAACAGAATAGGAAAGCAACGAGGACTTTTGGAAGCAACTAATAATAAATAATTTGCAGAATGATGAAATTAAATTGTATTGTGGTACAGAGTGAAATATCATAAAGAAAATATTTTAAGCTTTAAAATTACTTTGCACTCAACAGAAATCTGTTTGTATATTTCAAACATATTATTACCACTATGGTTATCATTATAGGTGCAAAGGTCTGTAGGAGAGTACTAGGCTATTGTACTAGATGGATCATTTTAAGCCCAGCCATGCTTCCTGTTTGTCACCCAGCTGTGTTACCTCATAGGTGTTAAGCTATAATTGCCATAGTTATACATAAATAATTTTCATTTGTAATGAATTACTTTATTTGGGTCTTGACTTCAGTCTGTTAGGGGTCTGTACTATTTGTGATGGCATTTATGCACTGCCTCTGTCCATTAGGAGGACAGACCTCAGTTTCAGGGTAAATTTCCTATGCATTGGTCCAACTTACACTTAAATAGTCTCACAGAAGGGTTTTGATTTACATCTACAAGAAGTCTGTTCATAGTAATGGTCCTCTGAGATATATACCTGTCTGAGCAGACCATTCTGTTTATGTTGCAGAAGGACTGGGTATTTCTAATACCGTCTGACTTGCAGATGTGTAGACATCTCAATATAGGAATAAAGACCTCCAGCTTGTTTTTTCAAATAGTTCCAGTTCCACATAAAGTGGTATATTCAGTTCCATTTGCTACATTTAATCGTGTGACTCATGACTAGCTAGAAATGGGAAAAAAAGAAAGAAAAAAGGAAATTGCAGTCTTAAAGCAAAAATAGTATGCATTCAGAATTAGGCTTCATAGACCATGAGTAGAAAAATCATTCATGATACCATTTGGTATTGTAGGCCTGTCATTAATGCCAGATGTTGCAGGTTGATACTTCCTATTCTTTGGAAAATGCATGCTGATCCAAAAATTGTGGTTCTATTAACTTTCTAAGTGAATAAAACTAATATTTCAAATTGCCCCTGATTTCACGCATTTGTCCCTCATTACCTTTTGGCTTTGTCTATGATCCTTGAGAAAAGACATTGTGACATATGAATCAGACTTCACCAGCTACATGGAATAAGCTACCCTAAGACAGCAATGACTTTCGTTTTGTTGATTCTTAAGCTAAAAAAAACATATGTCGTAGAGATCGACCTCTAAAAATCATTGCCATTTTTTTTTGCATCTCACAGTGTCTGACCATAGGAAAAAAAAAAAGAAACGCAACAGACATCCTTCAGTCAGTCCCTGTTAGAATATACCCTGCAGTGGGTCTATATCACATCATAGATCTCTCATAACATTGACTACTTAATCATCGAACCCTTTACATCAAAAATCCTATTCAACAAACTACCAAAACAATGAACTGTATTACATCGAATGGCTATAGTTGGATAACACCACCTATATAACGTTATGCTGTGTAGGAAAACAGAAAATAAACTAATGTCAAAAAACAAAACTTTTTCTTTTTTTTTTCATTTTTGCAGTGGGGCCTTTGCCCCCCCTGTACCCCCCAGAACCACTGCTAATTAAATATACCAACTCCAAGATCGCACCACGTGAAGACATGGGACATGTTGGCCAACTATAGCAATTTGATGTAATACAGTTCACTGTTTTGGTAGTTCGCTGAATAGGACATGCGATGAAAAGAGGTCAATGATTAGGTATTTGATGTTATGAGAGTTTGATGGTGTAAAATAGACCCTTGTCATTACTTGGCTATTTCTTTAATTATAACCTCAAAAGATCTAAAAACTGGAGAAGAAAATATGCTTATTTATGCTAACCATTTCCAGCAATGATCATTGTGTCACCTTCCACTGATGTCGGTGTCTACTAATAAGGCAGAAAGCAGATCTACTACTAGTCTGCTTTACCCAGAAATTGTTTTTCAAAGAATCCCTACCTCAGCTCAGGAATGGACTGACCATCAATGAACATCAATGTCTCTCACAAACCAAAAGAATCTAAATACAAGTTAGACCAAGAAACTTACTGCCTTTCACAAAAAAATGCCTTTTCTGTCCTGACACTCAAGATAAAGACTGACTCTTCACTTTTCCCCATAACACACCTGCATTCAGAGACCAGCTTCTAAACCATCTCAGAAAGAAATCAATACGTATGTGCTTCAACATCACGGAACAACATAACCTCACCAAACATACTCCTCTAGTTACTGGTTTACTATCAAAATTCTGCAAATCGGTTTTGAGAGTAATAACTTATCATAACCAAAATGACTGAAATCTGCACACTGTTCACAACAATGGAAGTGGTAATGCTGGTATGTCGAATTCAACATTATGAACATTACCCAAATTACCTGGACATCTGGAGATGTCCTACCAATGTTTTGAAGGGGGCAAGCCCCCCTGCACCCACTACACCCCCCAATAATTATATATTCTATCTCTTGAGATCGCACTACAATGAGGTAAAGGTTACTTTTCCCTGATCCCCAATGTAGTGCAATGCAATTGTAAACAGCAACACTCAAAACCACAAATGCCAGCTATGTGTCGATGTTTCAGAGGGACAGGATATCCACTTGCAATTTTAAACTTTTGCAACTTTACCCTTGACTTTATGAATGATGTTAAGGTAAGTTTCAAACAATTGATAGTAAACCCTAGTTAGTAAAATTCAAAAACCTTGCAAGTCTACCATTGTAGGTGTAAGAAAATGCTACACTAAGCAATCTTCTTCTCCTATCTACTCTATCACCTCCCCTCATTTCTCTCCTGTACCCCTCAAACCATTAAACCAATTCAACTGATGAGGCAACACCTAGCATTTAACCCTTTGTAGGTAGTCACCATCTACTCATTTCATCCCTTGCAATATATATATATTAAGCACTGTATACTTTTCTACTCTTTTGCATATATCAAGCCTCTGATAGATTCTTTATTATGAGCAGATGCAGTGGTTCTCTAAATAGTCAAAACTGTACTTTACAGTATATTGTTTGTTTGCTCTGCTCTTCTACTCTAGTACCTTTCAATTTTCTGTTCTCTTTCCTTACTCGTGGCTGAAAGGGGTTTGGTTTTTATCAGTCAACTGCCCCAAACAACAAATCTAACTAAATAATTATATTTCACTAAAACAAAATTTAAATTGCAAATTTGAACTTATCCAGGTATCAGGTACAAATAATTTGTGTTTGCATCAATGTAATTCATAAATAAAATATAGTGTTTGTTTACTTTTTGTGCTGTGTTTTTCCATCCCACAAAATGCACATTAAATATGTCATAAGTTGTACCTTCTTTATAGAACAGCAACTATAGCCTAGTATATTCATTTGCCCTTTCTGTCTCATTTATTTTTTATTTGTTTTCCATTGACTCACATTGTTTATAAAATAGATAAACTAAGAAGTCATTGTTTGATAAAACAAAATGACGTAATGTTCATTTTACAGTCAAAGTCAGTGAATAAAGGTAAATCACAAACAAATGCAATGGCCTACTAAACAAAAGTTGAAAGCAAATCAAGTTAAGTTCTACCAGAGGTGAACTTTAACTATAGCAGCTCAACAAGGAAAATATAAAGTATAAAAATAAACTTTAAATATGTAGAATTCAAGTGTACCTCTAGTCTGCATCTCTGATTACTTCAAACAAATGAAAATGTAATACGTTGACTAAATCATATAATATAAAATACAAACCTACATCAATGCAGTTTTCTGAAACATTGACAGTCATAAAGGCTCTATAATATCTATACTGTTTAAAGATCATGATTTCCAAAACATTTCAAGTCTCCTAAAAATAACAAGATTATAAGCAAAATCCTTAAACTAGAACATTTTAATTATATAGTCTAGTTCAAAATGATATAATGTTCTCACAAAAGGGCTGTTATATGCAGTGGTGGCTGGTGAATTCAAATTAAAGGGAGGCTGCAGGAGACAATGGAATGGGTGGGGCCAATGGGAAGGGGTGTGGCCAACTAGAAATTGGTGGAGCTATGCTCAAAACCACAACTGGAACTTTAATTAAATACGTTGCACTGAGTGCCAAACCATCATTACTAAAGTCCAATCAAGACAAAATGAAGTGTAGAAGAAAAAAATATTTCAATGCATTGGCTACATGACAACTTACTTAATGTCTAGATGGAAACACAAAGGTTGTGATGCATGAAAAAAATAAATTACTTTTTAAACACATTACTGGAATGCCAGTCAAACTCAAGTATAAAAAAAAAACAAGCAGCACTCAACTCAAACCACTTCTCCTTGCACTGTAGTTCTAATTATAATTTATATTCAGCTTTATAAAATTACCAAGTAACATGTTGAAAGTAGCAATCTCTGTGTGATACTCCCACTTGTAAAAATGTTTCTTATCCAAAAAAAACCTGCTGCCTAACAACTATATACTTGTTTCATGGGGAAAACATGATCAAAGTAAAAAATGGAAAGCAAACCGGAAACAAACTCAAGATAAATTGCTTAAAGGATTACTGCACATGTTATGGACAACACATGATAGATTCGCATTCTGTTTAGTTTACGGGTAAAGCCTGCAAAGATGACTGCAATTCTCTAACAAATGTAATGAGCTTCTGAAAATACTGTAATCCTGTCCTTTATTACAAATACTGTCATATGCATTTCAATACCTAAGGCTTATATGTTATCTAGTTATGTAAATATTCTCTGCATGGCAACACCAAAAAGGCTTTCAATGTTGATAATTCTTTAACAGTATGCTTATTAAAGCTTACTTGCATCTTACAATCTCCGACAAGCTTACCTGATGGTCATTTAATCGTTGCTACTTAAACACAGAGCAACAGGGCACTACGACAGCATGCATTTTCTGAATAATAAGAAGCATAAATCAACAGTATAAAAATATGACAGAAAACCAGAACATTCTGCAAAATCAAGGACAGATGAAAAGCCATGGTCGTACTTGTGGTCTACCTTGGATGGGGGAATACTCTGCACACTTACACTACATAACTGCTCCTTGGCTTGCTTGGACACATCCAAAGCCACTACAATGGGGAGTGGGGTGCAACAAGTATGTCACAATTTGAAATGTCTCTGGCTGACAGTGATGGCTCTGACACTCATACCTCACAACCTCAGAGCAAGAAATCTTGACAATGCCAAACATAGAAGTGGGACACAGGCCCAAAAATAACGACAATTTTTAAATATTGCTCTTATAAACTTAGAAAGTAGTAGGTCTTGCATTAGTATGAATTTTCTGAAGGGTATGAAATCTGAAACTCAAATGTCTGCCATTATTTTGTAACTTCAACCTTTAATGATTTGCCACTAATTTGCCAGAAAACCACAGTTTTATGAAAATCAGATCAAAAATGTGATGCAAAAATATAAACTTGCCACACAATACAGCTGGGAACCTGTCAAAGAAGGGACACCTTTTTAATATTAGTACTGTTAACTTGAGCAGCTGACAAAATAAGAGCATCTACATGCATTTCTAAAATAAAAGTAATCTATAACTTTGATCATTGTAGTTATTTATAATTGTAAACTCTCCAAGTTTTCTTCCAAAATTGCCATTTTGCGGAGGGATTATTAGGGAGTGAGCAACATTTTGAGCCAAAATTGGGGACAGTTGAGAGGTTTGGATATTCCTAATTATATAAAGCGATTTATTTGCACATACCTCTCAACCTTTTAATACAGGAAATCTGGACAAGGCAAAATATATTGGGGAACATGCAAACAGTACTAAAAATTGCTCTTGTATAAACTTAAGACAGTTAATAGAATAACAGGTCTTGCTTTAGCATGCATTTTTCTGAAGGTTATGATGTCTGAAACACATTGTCTGTCATTATTTAGTGACTTCATTCTTACATGATTTGCCAGAAAACCACAAATTTTATGAGGAACAAACCAAAAATAGGAAACAAACAAAAATCATTCTGCAAAAATCTGGACAGTTGAGAGGTATAGTTCAGCTGGGGCCGTCTTTGAGTTTGCTGCCCTTCCCCCCTCACAAAATCATGGTCGAATGGAGCCTCTCCCCTGCAGCCATTCCAATGTCCCATTCCTTGGTTATTTCACCCCATTTACCATAAACACTGTAATGTGCATACTGCTTTACATCTGCAATGATTTGGATTTCATTTGAAAGTTTTATTTTGCATTTTTCAGCACAAACTTTAATAGACATCTGCTAAACAAAGCAATGCAGTCTCACAATGAAAATAGACTTAGCATTAAAACTTCTCTGCCCTTGAAACTCACATTCATTGAAACAGCATTGAAACCCACATTCAAAGAAAATACATTTTGCCAGTGGCAGATAAAGATGAACTTTGGGCTGTTTTCAAATCATAGGCCCCTTGAACACGAACCATACACGTGCTCTTTGATACATCTTCCTGATTGTATTAAATTATATTCCTTGTACAATACAGTACAGTTGCTAGAGGGCATTTTAAATGTATTGTTTTGAACATTTTTCTAGTAAACAATGAAACAAAATGCATGCACCATTAATGACAAAACTGCCCAATTTAGAACATTTCCATCATAAAAGTCTACTCAAACTTCTACTGTCCACCAGTATCAGTAAATATGCAGAATCTCTGAAGAAGTAAAAGTCATCTAAATAATTCCACATTAAAGAAATCTCTAACTAATGAAGAGGTTGCTGCTAGCAAACAACTTTATATGTCATTGTTTCATCTACAAATAAAGTGACTGTTGCCCTTGAGGAATAAATTGCCTATGTTGCATTAAAAAAATGATAGCTAGTAATATCGCAATAGGGAATGGATGGCAAACTGATAACAGGTTCATAGTAACTAGGTATCTTTGCCAAAAATGACTGCAGCATCCACCCCCTTTATAACACATACAGTATCAGCAATGTATCTACCTACTGTGAGAGTAGAACCCACAGCTTTCTGCATCAAAAGGCAAGTACACTACCTGTTGTGCTATTAACAATGCAAGCTAATTCACCATAAGCAGCACTAAACTTTTGTTCTGCTGCAGCTCTCAGCTCCTTGTAAAATCTACACGACACTCAGCTGTATCTCTGAACTTTGCAGCACAAGAAATCTGGAAAAAGCCAAAATTTATTGTGGGGGAGGCTAAAGCCCAAATACCAGGGACACGTTTTAAACATTGCTTGTATAATGTTGGAAAGTTGCTAGAATAAAATGCTGTGTTACCACCATACATTTCACTGCCAATTCCTGAACCCAGGAGACCCTGTGCAATACAGTTAGAGCAACATACCACTATGCCAAATCATCTATTTTGTGAAAGACAGGAAGACTGAAACTTAATTCAGTGAATTCAGTTCTCACCATGGCTCTCAACCTTAGCACAAAAAACCTGGACAAAGCCAATAATGGGGGAATACAGTCCTAAAAATAGGGACAAATTTAAAATGTCCATGTTATAAACTTAGAAAATTGCTAGAATACAAGGTTTTGTGTTACCATCTACTTTCTGAAGAATATGAAGTCTGAAATTCAAATGTCTGTTATTTTTATTTAACATTTGTTAACCAGGAAAGCCTGACTTGGAACAAAAGCCAATTTTCAGCAGAGCAGGGAGAAACACTCCAGATACATGTTCTGTATAAGATGGGAGAACATGCATACTCCACCCCAGTCAAGACTCAAACCAGAGAACCTGCAGCTATTAGGCAACAATGCTACCAGTGCACCACAGCACTACTGAATTTGCAAGGAAAATAAACACACAGAAACCACAGATTTTATCAGGAAAAGAACAAATATGAAGCAAATATCTGCAAATTTTTTACCAATGGTGGTGGTTAGGGAATTCAGGCCCTTATCACCTACACCCAAAGTACAGGGTTCAAGTCTGAGTATTCTCTACCCACCACCGTGTATTCTCTCTATCCACCAGTATATAGCAACTGGGGCTCATAAACACAACCTGAAGCAATAATCCAGTCTTCTGTTCCCCTGAAGCAAGCTTTTCTCCTCAGCCTGTGCAAGCTAATGGCTGGTTTCTGGTTTGGCTGGCTCTATGAGAATAGGCTGGAGGCTCCAGCCTGCAGGTGACACAGTCTGATTTCCTCCTCCTCTGTGCGGTCGTCACCACACAGACTTCTGGGTTGCAGGGCAGAGATGCCTTTCACAGTCCAGTTTCCTTCTCTTCTGTGTGGTTGTCACCACACAGACTTCTGGGCTGCAGGGCAGAGATGCCTTTTTCCTCTATCCGGACTGCCTAACACAGCAGTCTGGAGTTCTGTGAGTACCAGAAACTCCAAGCACGCATGCGTGGAGTTCCGGGACTCTCAATTTTTTTTTAATTTTTCTTCTTTCTTTTCTACAGGTGGGGGATTTTCTTCTTTCTTTTCTACAGTTGGGGGGGCTGCAGTCCTGCAGTCCTATAGCATGAGCATCCCCTGGTTATATGACAAAAACAGTTTGATGTTATGCAGAGATTTGTGTGAATTTGGTAATCCTCAGAGCTCTGTTGCTTATGGCTTATGCTTCTGGCAATAGCACCCTTGGCAGGTGGACCTGAGAAGAAATGACAGTTTAATAGCAATGTTCTGTATCCTTATTCATGTTTTATGGGGAAAAAAATCTGAGAGCCTCAACAAGAACACTGTTTCTATGAGCCCAGACTTAGGCCATGGGGCAGTGATCTTCAATGAGCATCTGCTGTCTGGGTTGCTCACACAGCTGAACCCAGCCTAAAAAAGGTACATGTGTAGATTCCTTATCTGAAGATGACAGGGAAGGGTCAGGTAGCCTTCAGGATCCAGAAAGGTTAAGATGGGCTAAGCCCTGGCAGTGAAATCTTTGGTTATAGGTAGGGAACACTGGTCTGTGCTGATCAACTACCACAACAACTCTTACCAAGAGAAGAATTTTAAACAGTGAATGAATGAATGCATTTCCTGGAGGTCAATAAGACATTTAAACGTGTAAGCAAATGTGTAGGAAAAAAACTGTGAAAAGTTCCTTTGTAATGTATTTTGTCATTTGCAGAATTTTAAACAATCTAGAAAGGAGAGGTTATTATTATAGAAAGCAAACTTTTTCTTTCTCTACATGCTCACACTACCTTACTGGAAAAGAACACATAAGAAATACAAGGGTATATACTTTATTTATTTATTTATTTATTTATAATTATTTTGTGCTGATTTAGACAACATGGTCCTCAACTTCTTTATTAATAGACATGTTATGAAAACTTTAAAGTTATATTTTGTGTAACATATACTACTAAGAAAGTGACCTGACTATTTACAGGATAGACGTAACTCTTGAAAATATTTAATATGAATAGCAGTCAAAAACAATGGTCTTCCTTAAAATTGTTCAATGAACAAAGGCTGTGCTGTGTTTAATTCAAAACAGCAAAATAATTAAATCTAACATTGCCTATATGAGTTATATGAAAAAGCTCAGATTTTCTTTTGATTTTATCAATTAGATGAAGCACATTCATTATAAGTACTTGTAATGTAGTAACTTAGTATTCTGATAAACAGGAAACATGTTATGTCTGTAAACAAGTAACCCGTACATTTTTAGAAGCTTAAGTAACCTGGGATCAGCCATTGATAAGGAAATAAATAAAGGACTGCTAGCTCATGTTTTCCATAGGAGAACATATAGTATCTGCCCTGCCAGTCAGACTTGTACATGTTGAAATTGCTACAAAAGCATGTCAGACACTATCAGCATTTGTCAGGGTTTTGACTGTGTTTAATAAAAGCTGAGTAGCAGCTCATGTCCCAACCAGCTGCGTTGTTCCCATATTTTTATATATTTTGAATTTACATTTTGTGAGATAGATTTTCTGTATTTCAACATTATGAAGTGGACTCATACATATGTGTGTACATACACATGAATACATGCGCATCTATCGATCTGTCTCACACTCTCTTTCTCTCTCTCTCTATATATATATATATATATATATATATATATATATATATATATATTTATACACACACATACGTATATAAATGCACACATACATACCCACATACACACACACACACACACACACACACACACACACACACACACACACACACACACAAAGACACACACACGCACACATACACACACATACACTTTTGCCGTACTAAGATTTCAGTGATGGGCACCTAGATTAAACTTTATTAAGTATGCCTGTGAATCAGTGCTGTGAAAAACACAAAGAATAAAACAACAATAAAAACTCAATAAATGTATTTGTTACCTTAGAGAATAAAATCAGTTTATCTTTTTTACCTAGACAGGCACAGTACGACTGAAGGACCTGAACTCAGTTGCAGGTTAGATGCAGATGTTTGCTATATGTGGCCCCAGCAGAAATAATGAATCTTAACAAGATTCAAACCAATAGTAAGAGAAAAACTAGAAACACTGAATAAAAGATATCAATATTGATACAACAAGTGAAAAAGTGACATTTATGCAGAGAACAGGATCAAACTACTTATTAATGCATAGATAAGTTTACAAATGTGTGGGCTGATATTGCAGTTAGTGATTTCATTCAATGTTAATAAGACGGAAGTAACATTTCTAAACAGACTTGGAAGTATGTGGCCAGCTGACAAGTTCCTGTCAATGAGCGAAGGTTACCAGATTAAGTCAATAAATTATTATAAAAGGCTACCTATTGATATACTTCTCCAGATGTCAAAGGACGTCACTGGACATCTACAGGAACTGCTGTGCTCAGTAAGAGAGGAATTAAAGAAGGGAGATGACTGAAGAAAAGAAGTTGCTGACTCCCTTCACAGACTGGGTACCTTGTATTGGCTTTTTTTTATATTTCTAGTAGTCACGCTAAGCTGATGACTCATCTCCAGATGTACTTATTCATCTGTGCTGTAGCTACTTCTCCACTTAATCTTTATTCATGGAATCTGCAGAATAAGCTAACACTGCAATGCAGTAGTACGAAACGAAAGCACCCTGTGAGGTTTCTCAACAACAACATACATTTTGAATAGCAGGAGAATGCCTACTGCAAGAAGAAAGTCATGAGTTCAAGAATGGTGCGCCAAACATTATAGCAGATCTTACTGAGAAAACATGAGTCAAAAAACCTAAAGCAATTTAAAATGTCTTAGTTTGAAATAACCTGAGTGTGATTCATTTCCTTTATTGATCACTGCTCTGGCTAACAAGATTATATGGATAAAATACAATCAGTTCTGCAGCAGGTACAAACAGCAGTTGGTAAAATAAACTGAAACTTAATTCACAGAGTCACAGAACTGCCAACATAGTAAGCATTTTTGCATACAAGTGTGTCCCTTGCTTCACATGAAGGCTGTATGCAAATCATGCACATTAAGTCGGAAGAAAAAAATGCCCTTTCTCTGACCAAAATCATTAAACTCTTCTCACAAAGATACTTTTATATACAACAAATTCAAATGTCATAATACATTTACATGAGATCTAATAAAAAAAACACAGGCACAGTGCACTTCTGCAATATTTTCCTATGTATAACATAATACACAGTGATGTCAAATTGGCTGAATGATTCTTAGAAGGAGAAATATGATTTTTTTTTTGGTCTATTTCTTTTTTCTTGAGAACAGATAAGTCCTTAAATTGTAGGTTGCATTATGGCAAAACAAAGTGTTTCATTGAAGAATGTGCATCTCAAGGAAATTTCTGATGCTGTTTCCATCTATATCCAGTGGTATTCTGGCTTATATTAGATCAGTAAATGTGCAGCAAAAACAGAACAGAGCATTATTTCATGTCATGACATCAGAATGGCAAAAAGAAAAAACAGGAACAGAGTATTACTCAGACCAGCCAACTCGTTGAGACACTGAAACTTTTAATATGCAAGGCTGGTCTTTGTAATATGCTTACCTAAATTACAAAAGTTATGCCTTTTCTTATTGACTTGAATAAAACCTCAGCTTAGACTGCAGTGGTTCACTAAATTATATGAGTGCAGTAAACTGCACAAATCAATACATGAATTAATTATACTAGCATCTCTGCATGACCATATTCCATGCCCCCATTATGTCTAAAGTGAAAATTTACCCATACCAGACAAATTCAGCATAGAAACAAATCCTGTTTATTTTATTTTATTTATTTATTTATTTTACATTTGTTGACCGGGCTAGTCCAGCTGGATATATGTTAATTTTCAGTAGAGGCCCGGGGAGAAAAGCTCCAAGACAGATACAAACAGACAATAAGTAATTGTTACAAAAAAAAAACAAGAAGTAGATATAGAAGATATTATATACATTTAACAGTAAATAACATAAAACTATATACAATGTTTAGAGCAAGATAATATAAATATGCTAGTGGCTAAAAAATAGTATCCAGGTTCTTACTAGATGCTTACTATTGCACTACAGAAGATTAAATTAGTGGAGAGAGAAACAGCTAGAAAATATATTAGTAGCATTAATGATAGGTTAGTCAGGGTTGGTACAAGGGCACAGCCGGTGTGTTTTGAGGAAGGTTTTAATTTTTATTTTGAAGAGTGGTAAGGAAGGAAGGGAAGTAAGTTCAATAGGTAGAAGGTTCCAGTTTTTCCCAGTTGTGTTTGAGAATAGAGAGTCCCCAGCCATGTTGTGAGACTTGTTGATGTTAACTAGGAGTTTATTTGAAGAATGCAAGGCATTAAGATTTTTGTAGGGAGTTATGAGGTCTGAGAGTAGTGGAGTATTGTTTGGCTGGTAAAGGACCTTATGGGCAATTGTAAGTTGGTTGAGTTGAAGCTGGTTTTGAAGTTCAAGCCATCCGAGTTGCTTGAGATTCTGACAGTGATGAGTTCTGAAGGGTTTACCAGTGGCAAATGTGGCAATATTATGATGAGGTAGCAAGTTTGAGAAGATTCTTTTTGGATAGGTTAGTGTATATTGGTGAGGCATAGAGTAGAGTAGAGATTAGATGGGAGTGGGCAATGGTAGTTCTTGCTATTCATGTAAGGAAGGGTTTGACTCTGTACAGGCAGCCCATTTTTCTGTTAACTGATTTTATAGTGTTGCTAATGTGGGTGTCGAAGTTAAGATTGTTGTCTATTGTAATACCAAGAAGTTTGGTGGTAGAGTCTGGGTATATGAGGGTACCATTGTTAGAAATGTTGCTCCATTTTATATATGTCTGTATCTATGGAATACATTCCTGTGGTCAAAAATGTAGTTTTCCTAATGTGGAAAAACTGAACTTACATACTGTTTTTTGTTTTTCCTAACTAGTTTGCAGTACATTGGTGATCACAGAATTTACCTTTTTGAAATATAATGCTATCTTAGAGTTGGCATGTATAACTTGCAGGGTGCATGGGGGTTTGCTTAGATGAAGATTCAAATTACCAATATACATCCATTGCATCCATGTTTTGACAAGATACATTTGGCAGGTTTTCCTTTGATAGATGATGGCTCAGGACACAACATTCAATTAGCTGCATGCTTGATTTTGCAAATTGACGCCATGTACATATTCACAGACAGACACACACACACACACACACACACACACACACACACACACACACACACACACACACACACACACATGCATACATATTGTATCAGCACAAAAAAAAAAGGTATCCTACTTCCCGTTTTGCCAATATGGAAGATATCTGTGTGTGTATATATAAATGTATATAAATAGATATATATATATCTATATAATTATGTGGATGATCTTTTCTTCATTGAAATTACACTTGTTTGAAAAAGAAAAGTAGATCCCCACTTCAGACAAAGTGCACTTCAACTAAAATGCATTTTCGTTTAAGTATTCTCACCCGATCGTTATCCGAAACAAAAAACACACAAAAAAAATCTTTTGCAGGGGGGCAAGACCCCCTGCACCCCCCATGTGAGGGCATGCATCCTCCATACCCACCGTACTTTAATATTCTCACTCCAAGATTGCACTACAGTGGGGAAAAGGGAATATTCCCTTACCCCCAGTGTACCACGATCTCAGCACTAGTTTGCTTAGTTGTACATCAACAGTAAACATTGATGTACAGCTAAGATTACATGCAAACTGCATGTTTTTATAACTACTTTTTTTTCTTATTTTTATCTTCACAAGAAAGTGCATTTTTGACAAAATGCACTTTCACACAAGTGCACTCATGCATTGAAATGTAAATTTGTTGTAGTGACTGGATTATATATATATATATATATATATATATATATATATATATATATATATATATGGATTTGTATCACTTCATTGAAAGACCATTTCACTGACACTCATTTCACTGAGACCAAATCACCTACAGTTTATTTCGTCAAAATTTTATTTCACCTAAACCTCATTTCACTGACAAATAGTACTCTAAGGCAAGTCAAAGGTATATGTCCTTTACCCCACTGTAGTGTGATCCTGAAGTTAGTATATATAGTTAGGGTGTGTGTGGGGGGCACAGCCCCCCACATTGGGGCATATTTCTAACTGTTTAATTTGAGCTATATTGTTAAATATTCTTGTTACTGTATTGTGCCTTTTCATAACATATGTGCTGTTTAGATAGTTTTCTATATTATTTCACTTGCTTTATAAGTAATTGTTTCCTTACAAATTCATGTAATGATTTTCATGTAACTTGGAGCTTTTCTCCCCAGGCCTCCTCTGAAAATGGGTCCGAAGCCCAGTGGACTTTCCCGGTCAACAAATGTCAATAAATCAGTAAATAAATAAATAAATTTGTTGACCGGGAAAGTCCATTGGGCCCAACAATCCATCTTTGGTGGAAGCCCAAGGAGAAAAGCTCCATACAGTCAGAGAAATTTTTACATAACATTAGCTTAAGTTTGAAAGTCAAGAAAGTTTTTACATAATACAAACTGAAGTAGATATACAAATACATATTATAGAGGTATACAATGAAAGAAAATAAACCCAATGTGTTAAATTATTAGTAATTCTGTTTGTATATTCCCATAAGTAAGAATACTGTTTAAACAATTCTGTTTAATCAGTCACAGAAATAAAGAAAGCAAGAGAGATTGGATATGAAGACAGATAGTGTAAATTGCAACTACCTTAAGTTAGTAAAAGTATTTGTAGTGTATAGTGGCCAAAACATTTAAGGTGGTTTAATCATATGACTACAAGAACAGACAAGGTTATTGAGATAGTGTTCTTTTAGTGCAAATCTAAATGTTTTTAAAGAGTCTAGTTGGGTAATAGAGAGGACTGCATTCCAAAGTTTGGAAATGGCATGGGAATAGAGACATTGTCCAGCTCTTTTCTTGGGTTCAGTTATGCTTAGGAGTTGTTTGTTAGAGGACCTAAGGTGCCAAGTAGGCATGTGTGTTTGTATTACAGTTTGAAGGGATGGGCAGTAGTTTGAATTATTTAGTAGTGTGTGGGTGAGAGTAGGTTGGGAGTAATATAGGTAGTGAGGGAACTCAAACCAGTTTATAGATTTAATGGCCAGGCAATGATGTGTGCAAGTTGGGATGTTGGAGACAAACTTAGCTATTTTATAGTAACACAACTGCAGTTTGTTCAGTAGAGATGTGTGTAGATTAGTGAAAATTGGGCAACCATAGAGGAGGGAGGGTAGAAGTAGACTATTAGCTAGTTTTAACTTGGTAGACTTGTCCAAATAGAGTTCATGCTTATAGAGATTGCCAGGCTTAAAATGGGTCTTTTTGATTGAGTTGAGTATATGATTCTAAAAGGATAGTTTGTTATCAGTTGTGATGCCAAGTAGTTTAGCTGTTTTTACAATTTCAGTTTCTGTATTGTTTTGAAAGAATATTTTAAAGTCTAGAGATAGAGGTTTGGTTGTGAAGAGTAAAAATTTTGATTTTTGGAGATTAAGTTGAGCTTCATTTAGCCAGAATTCGATGGAAGTAAATGCATTTTGTGTTATCTTTAGGAGATCTGAGATGTTCTTAGAGGACATAATTATTGTTGAGTTTTCCACGTATTGAATGAGTGTACTTTGCAGGGATGTTTTATGGAAATTACTAATAAATATGTTAAAAAGCAAGGGCCCAAGAATAGACTCTTGGAGAACACCTGGGTTGTTGACTAGGTAATTGGATGTCTTGCTTTGCCATCTAACAGATTGTTTTCTGTTGTGTAGATAGTTATGGAACCAGGTTAGAGAGCGTGGAGGGCACTTTATGGTCTCAAGTTGTAAAAGTAGTTTTGAGTGGGACACTCTATCAAAAGCTTGTGATAGGTCTAGTAGGATCACTAATGTTAGTAGGCCTGCATCAAGAACTTTGTATACAGTGTTGGTAAATGACAGTAAGGCTGTTGTGCTGTGTGCTGGCCAAAATCCATGTTGGATGGGTATGAGTAGGTTATTGTCTGTGGCATGTTTTAGCAGTTGAGAATGAATACACTTTTGTAGAATTTTAGATAGAGGTGAAAGTATGGAGATGGGCTGGTAGTTAGATCACTGGTGTTACCACCCTTGTGAAGGGGAGTAATAACAGAGTTTTTCCATAGCTGTGGGACATATGATTCAGAGATTGATCGGTTAATGAAAATGCTAATTGGAAGAGCTATAGAATCTGCTGCACAGTTTAGGTAGTCAGCTGTGAGTCCATTGAAAGAGGGGGAGCATGGTTTTAGTTTTGAGAGCAGTTTACAAACTAGAGAGGTGGGTGCTGGTCTTAATGTAAATAGAGGAGTGGATGGGTTTTTGTTGGAATTGCAATTGATGTGGGGGGAGTGGTTAGAGGGTGTGTTGTCGTTTATGTTGCCGATTATACTTTTGTTAGTTTGTAGTCAAAAATCACTAACAAATTTTTGGATAGTATCAATAAAATGAGAATTGAAAGCTTGGGCAATTTCTCGAGGGTCTTGTCAGGAGATGGGGAGGGGTTGTGTTGAGTACCAGTATATAGGAGAGAGGAAACAATTCCAGAACATTTTTTGTTTTTTTTTTCTTGGGTAGTGAGTTTAGTGGAGATATAGCTTTTTTTACCATTGATTACTTGCTTTTTGGCACTGTTACGGAGTTGTTTTTATCTGAGTTCAAGTTGTGGGGTTCTATTTCTGTGCCATTACTTCCAGCCTTTATCCCTGGAGGTAGTAACTGTTCAGTTTGTTCAGTTAACCTTGGGGCATGGTTAGGCTTTACTGTTTTGGTACATGTGGGGGCAAGATTGTCTAGAATATCTAAAAAGACGTTATTGAAGAAGTTGATTGCTTCATCCAGTGGGAGAAATTTGGTAGGGGACTAGTTGTAGGTTTTTTAGAGTCTCTAAGAATACTTGTTCATTGAAATGGGTAAGATTCCTAGATGTTCTTAGAGAATGCAGTTTGTCTATTTGAAGTGGAGTTCTATGGATATAGGCAGGAAGATGGTCACTAAAGGTATTGGGTAGGGTCTCTGCCTTGGTGAATTTTTAAGGGTGTGAAATGAGTATCCAGTGTAGGGTTGATTCTACTTGTTTTTTAACCTTAAGAGTAGGGTTAGAGATGAGCTGAGTAAACCTGTGTAAGTTAATACTATTTACTGGGGAGTCAGAGATGAGAGTATGCCAGTTTAAATTTGTGTTACCAAAAATTATGGTTTAATTTGCTATACTGAGGGTGGTCCAGTATAGTAGATCTTCCAGAATAGGTATGTTTTGACCTGGGAGAATATAGAGTACAGCAATACATAATTGTTTTCTGTTGATGATGTAAGCTTAACTAGCAATAATTCCATATTTCCAAATGTTTGTATAGGTTTATTATATGGTGTAACAGCTAAAAGGGTCACTGTAGACTAATGCAACACTTCCACCTTTTTTATATAGCCAGTCATTTCTATGTATACTATATCCTGGAGGGATTATTTTTGTGTTAGCAATATGTGGTTTTAGCCAGGTCTCTGTGAGTGCTACACAAACTGGGAGTAGTGAGAGAGCCAGGCATGGAATTTGTTTTTTTTTTTTTTTTGTTACAGATACTGTGTACATTAATTGTAGTGAACTAGAGGTTCATGGCACTTGACAAAAGGTTTTGGGCAGAATGGTTGTTAGGTCCAGGGTTGAGGTGAATATCACCACATAAAAAGGGCCTGGTATTGACATGTAATTATGGAGGGATGTTGACTAATGAAGAGAGGCCTATGGTGGGGGTTGCAAATTAATTTTAGTTTGGTTCTGATGACAAAGGATCTATCTTTGTAAGGTGCCAAGTATGGAAGTTGAATAAAGAGGGCGAGATGTCAGAGAAACTATTGGTATTAGTGTGGGGTGCAATGGGTGATGTGGAAAACGTTGAGGTTGGGGAGTGGAATATAGTATGTTGGGAGGTGGTATGGGATAGGAAAAGAAGAACGGAGGTAAGGTTAAGAAAAGATTGTGGAACTATAGTTAAGGACAAGAACAAGGGAGATCCAGGAAGGGAATGTGTTGATAAGGAACATAATAAGGGTGGTGTGAATGGCAGGATACTGGTGTAGGTGTCTGGGTTTTGATTGGGAGTTACACATATATCAAATGAGTAAAAAGGTCACACAGAAAGAAACAATCAGTAAAAACTAAAAGAAAAATCTAGGCAGGCTAGAACTGTGATTCCTTGTATCTTTTGTATTAGAGGCACATAGGATAAATGCAAATGACCCCTTAAGGACATCAGGTGTTTAAGCTATATGGTGATTTTGAATACTCATTAATTTTTTTAAGTCATTTAATGGACAAATTCAGGCCAATAAAGTCAAACCCCACTAGCTGTGGACATGCACGTTTCAGTGTTGTTGCGGCAGCATAGCTTAAGTGGACTGTTTGGTCAATCATTAGAAACACAGGGTCACTTACCCAGCTGATGTCCATTACCATTAAGATGTCTACAAAATATCCCAACTAAAAAAAACAAAACAATGAGTAAAAAGGTCACGCAGAAAAAACAATCAAAACTACAACAAAAATCTATCCAGGCTAAAATGTCCGTTGTGTGATTCCTTGAATCTCTTGTATTAGAGGCATGTGGGATATATGCAAATGAACGTTTAAGGACATCAGGTGTTTCAGCTATATGGTGATTCGGAATGCCCATGACTTTTTTCTCTTTAAGTCGTTTAATGGGCAAATTCAGGCCAATATATCTATAAATTATTGATCCACAACTCAATGAAAGCCACACATAGAATGCAAAGTACATCAAGCCACAAAAGATTGAAAGACAAATAAAACAGATGTTTTTGCAGGAGTACAAGCCATTCTACTCCCCCCCCATACACACACACACTAATTATATATACCAACTCTGTGCACGCACGACAGTGTGGAAAGAGCATAATCCCCAATTACCACTGCACCATGATCTGTAACTTAAAATGCAGGCACTAGTCAAATAGCTGATTTTCAACCCCCATCAATGAAAGTGTGCATTAACAAAAGATTATGCAACTATATATATATATATATATATATATGAATTTGGTATAAAATTTCATTATGAGGATTTTTTTTAAACATAATGAAAATGTTTATATTTAATTGGCAGAATGTTTATTCCACGGCAGAATTCAATACTTGTGTAATACCTGAATAATGTATTCTTGCATCTAGAATTTAAACTTTTTAGTCTAGAATACTTTAATTGTACTAATATAATAAATGCTCTAGTTGCTTCTAAAGCAACCACTCCTATTTTTTTCTTGGTTTCAGAAGTGGTACAGATTTATTTCAAGACTTCTGTCTTCCATTAGTAAGAATATTAGTAACATTTTTCGGTCAAAATAAATTTCACCTATGCCAAGTGATCTTACCCAGTCAACACACAAAGTAATAAAAACGTCAGACCTTTAATTCTCTGTACAACCTTAGACTGCATGTTGGATGTTGGGACAGCTATATGCTGAAGTGATAACATATACACATGTGTTATTCACTCTTTTGGAATACAAAAAAGATTGTTTTCACAGACAGGAAAATTTATTAACAAGCTTCTTCAACAGACAAGGTATTTCATTAAGTCATGCATTGAACAGCAACACATCGGAGATGAACAGCTACAGCTATGCTAGAATTTACTATGAACACTGCATTATTAAGCCCATTACTTATATACTTTTACTCACTAACCATTCATACTACAGTAATCTTGAGGCCATCCTAGCTCAGCAGTTTCAGTACCAGTAGTAAATGAGATACTAATGGCCTAACGTTTACCTTTGAGAATTTATTTCAAAATGATGTATTATTAACTTTATGTAATAAATAAACATTTATTATATAAGTAAGTGATTAGGGAAGAGGAGTCCATGTTTCCTGGTATCACACACTGTAAATTAGTAGCAAAGTGCAGCAATAATATGAAGTGCCACACACGACAAACCAGCAGCTCCGTAGAAGGAAATATTTATTCAGAATACAAAAAACTAATCTCACAGATCTCTAGTGCCTCGGCCAATAGCCTTTAACATAGTACAAAAACTGGTATGCATCTCATCCATTTATACCCCAACTAAAACACATAATTAATTAATTACTTGATAAACTTCAATTAACTTTTAAAGAGCAAGACCTTATATTCGCATATGCAGCAATAATATATTAATTTTTTTAATTACATCATTGGCCACTATCACCATAAGGTGTTCTAGGATTTCTTTCTCGAGATAACATCAATTTATATATAATGGTTTAGATTATTTAGAAACTGCTAATTGCTTAGTGATACTGGAGCAATATATGTTATTAGAAAAAGGTTAAAGTGGAGGCATACATATTACAGATTGATGGAATAAAGGCATAGGCTAGGAAGCAAATGGGAGGAGAGAGGATCTAGTGTGGGGGAAAGGAAGAGGGCTTATGTGATTGGAGGATTAATCAGAAAGTTGAATGGAAGTCTAAGTATGCCAAGGAGATATTGAATTTCAATGAAACTTTTTTCAGGATTGAGACTGAGTACAACATTTGAAAAAGGTACCAAAGTGGTAACCAACAGAGAGAGGTGGGCACATCACACTCAGTCATTTTGACACCAATGTGCTGTGGGAAACAGCTGAGTTAGTTGGAAACAGGGTTAGGGAGGTGAAAGAAAAGTGTCAGGAGAGGGGTTTGATTGTTGCAGTTTCAAATATGTTACATGTAACTGCAGTCAGCACACAGAGCAAAGAGAAGATAAGGATGCACAATGACTGCCTGTTGCAGTGGACAAGACAGAAAGACTTAGGAATGGTAAGAGAATAATGGAATAATAATGTAAGTTATGCATCGTGCCTGGTCAAAAAGCCAAATCTCAATGATCAGAACTAATGTGGAAAGGAGGGGGAGCATGGGATGATGGGTGACAGAAGCAGAACAGCTGCTCCACATTTTAGATGCAGAACATGAAAGAGTGACAAACAAGAATGACGTAGAGAACTAAGCAGGCAGTATAATTCAAGGAGTACAACACACACCCAGCTATACAGAGGTCCTCAATAAAAACTTACCTAAACAGCAGGGACCTCCAAACCACACTCAGAAACATTCCACACACAACACCAAACACATTACAGACAGCAGACAACACAGGAGTGTCTCACAAACACAGCGCATATGGCTTAACAATAACTCATGCAGCCCATAAGGCACAACAATAAACCAAACATACTAGTCATTGGTGACTCATTTGTGAGACTCACTGATGTCCCCCTCACCAGGCTGAACAAGAAGAAGATCACGGTCAGTTATCTGTCAGCTGACAGAATCCACCACATCACGCATGCACTTAAGTCTCTCCACAACAGGTACAATTATGACACTGTCATTGCTCATGTTGATGTGAATGACGTGAGACATACTTCCCTGGACTATATGAAGAGAGACATGATTGATCTGTCAGAGTATGATTCTCAGGCAGGTATGACCCTAGCACTAAACAGCATCCTACCTTCCCCAAGAATGATACCACAATACCAACAAAAAATAATTGACTTCAACAATTGGATTAGTTTCTAGTGTCATTCCAAGGGGTTCCAGTATCTGTCTGCCTGAGATGACATGGCTGAAAGGCCTTGATGCTTTGCCAGAGATGGCCTCCCTTTGTCACCCCTAGGATTCAGGATTCTGGCCAAGGCTCTTGCATCTGCATTTTTCCATACCCAACAGAACTAAAACCTGCTCCTCAAGGAAACAGAAACATATCTGGTGGACATCCTCTTACAACAGGCTTTAGAACAAAAGGAAGAAACTGTTGTCCAAGGGTAAAAAGGCAAAAATTCCAAATTGGAAAAACTCCCTCCTTAGCTTCAACAAGCAAATTAGATCACTATTAAAAACCTTCAAGGCCAATTATGAAAAAAAGACTAGCCTCTGAAACAAAGGCTAACCACAGAGCCTTTTTCAGTTATGTCAGAAGCCTCTATGGGAAAGCCCAGGTTTGTTCCAAATTGGTTCTTAATGGTACCACTTATAATGATCCTGTTGACTTAGCCAACCTGCTAGCAGATAGGTTCAGTGCAAATTTCACCTGTTGCCCCTCCAATGGCCCATTCGACATCCCCAATACTTTCCTCGCACCTCACATCTCCATAGATCAAGTGTTAGAGGTCCTATCCAAGGAAAAGAACACAGCTTCCATGGGATCTGATAGTATCCTAGGCTGTATTCTGCAACATCTCCAGCAAGAAACAGTCTCACCATTGAGCACCCTATTCAACCATAGTCTAAGTACAGGCTTCATTCCAGCAGAATGAAGAACTGCCATTGTCATCCCTTTGCACAAAGGTGATGCCACTACTGACCCTGGAAACTATCACCCCATTTGCTTGACAAGTCTGATCTATAAGGCCATGGAGCATATTATTATGGACTTCATAAACAAGGACATAGGCAATAAGCACTTGACCCCACCCAGTATGGATTTGTCAAGGGTAGATCTTGCCTGTTGAACCTGGTTGACTTTTTTGAGAATGTCACCAAGGCACTGGATGAGGGAAAGTTAGTGCATACACCTTACCTTGACTTGGCGAAAGTCTTTGACACAATCCCCCACTAGAGCATCATAGAAAAGCTAACACAACTTGGCATAAATCCTTATCTCATCAGGTGGGTGGCCAGTTGGCTCGCTAATAGGACCCACAAGGTCAAAATAGGTGCCACCACATCCAACAGCAGACCTGTCACTAGGGGTGCCCCCCAGGATCTGTCCTGAGACCCCTGTTGTTTGGCATCTACTTCTCAGAGGTCCAGGCAAAGACAAAAGGCCTCTGGCTGACCAAGTTTGTGGATGATTGTAAGTTGGCTGCTGTCATTGACTCCCCAGATGATGTTAACATACTTCAAGAGGGTCTCACAGCAATATATGACTGGTGTCAAAGTCATGGCCTTATGTTAAATGCAAAAACGTGTACTATCACACCATTCAGCAAAAACATGGCCCTTACTGATTACCACATTAATGGCAATCCCATAAGCATGCAACCTGTGGTGAGAGACCTGGGTACACAGGTTGACAACAATCTAACGTTTGGGAACAGTGGTCAGAAAAGCCTTTTACTTGGATCATCTTGTAAGTAAAGGGCTTGCATACAGAAAAAAAGAGGTTATTACCACTCTGTATTCCTCCCTCATTAGGCCAATAATTGAGTACAATGCCTTGTTTGGTGTGTACCTCTCCAAATACCTGCACCAACTGGAAAGCCTACAGAAGTACTTTACAAAGAGAATCCATGGCCTCCAACACCTGTCCTATGTGGACAGGCTGAAATCACTATCACTATACTTGGTATATTGCTCAGAGTTGATCTGTGTCACACCTACAAGGCAGTCTCAGACCCTGCTTTATATCCATAAGTCTAACTCCTCGCACATTACCCACTCAAAAGGCTTCAATCTAATATGTGACATTAACAAAATGTGCTGGAGAGACAGGTATGTCTCCTAGAGGCTGCCCCATCTCTGGAATAGACTCCCCATAAATGTCAAACAAAGTACATTGCTGACCCACTTCAAGCGCAACTTTGATGAGTGGATGGGAAACCACAAATTTGTCCCAGAAGTTCCATCTGTGTCTCTCAGTGACAGGGGCAACAGGTGCTGATTGAGGGTTTTTTTTCGGGATAAACTTTTGGCTAGGCTTGTAAGGGCCACAGGGCCATTAGCCTAGTAATCTCCTCTAATCCTATGATCCTATGAGTCTGCACAGGAAAATAAAGGAGCTACAAGCAATGATGCAGAATAGGAAGACATATATGATGTCATACAATTATTGGCCAATGAGAAGATGTGTCTAAGAAATTACAGAATATGGATATATGAATAACAGAAATTGTGAGAGAAAGAGAGGGAGTGATAGACAGGAGTAACGTGGGTGGACTATCGATCTGCATAAAGAAGGACATCAGATCTGAGGTCAGAGAGAAAGAATGACAAGTCACATCACAAAATTACTAAATCACAACTTAGACAAGGGTATAGCCAGAATTACAAGATAGGTTAAGTGCGTTTGCAGTCAAGGTAGTGGACAGGTTAATATAGTGCATTGTGTGCCAGATACAAGAGAGGAGACAGTAAAGGAGTGAGTTAATACAAAGTGGAAAATACTCATGTTGTATCAGAATCTGTCAGGAGCAGACTGGGATATTCCAAGCCCATAGACAAAGACAGAGCATAGGTTAAATGATATCCTGTGCCATGAGGGGTTTACACAGTTATTCCAAAATAAAATACAATTCTTTATGTGCTCCTAACTAATATAAAGGGTGATATGGATATCCAGGTTATGCCAATGTTTGCCAGCAGTGACCAGCAATCATGCCACTTTGTGGTTTAGAATAGGCACAAAGGGTAAAAGACAATTGTGAAGGACTTTAAAAGACTGGATTATACTGTGATATAGAGATGGCTAAAGATGAATTATGAAACTGGGATGAAATTGAAGTAAACGATGTTTTCAGAATAAGTCAGTGAAGCAGTACTCAGATCTATGTTAACAAGCACTCAGAAAGAAAATAGTTTAGTCCCATTAGTTATCTAAACAGCAATAAAAATGCCTAAAATAATATTCTACAACTCAGAGATGGGTAAGTAAGTAGAACATTTATCTGTTTAAGGGTGCCTAATCAAAACAATAAATAAATCCATTGTTAAGTTCAGATTGTTTGTTTCTATACTATGGTCATATAGGCTAGTTAAATACATTTTTGGTGGAGAACATGCAGTGATACTTTATAAATATGGTGGCTGGATTCATTGCTGGTCATGCAATGGATCCTTAAATCCTTAAACTGTATTCATTGTTCACTGTAAGTTTGGTGGAGAATATTATACAAATCCAAAGGTTTATAACTAATAACTAGTTAGGTTTTTGTCTTAATTTTTCTATAATATCTATAACTCTGCTCTAACTGTGCCATTAGTTAGTTTTTGTATAAATGTTTTCTAATATCAGAGTATCAGACCTAATTTATTTGCAAATGCAACAACTGTACTTGGATGTTATCTTTAATGAGCGGCCCTCCATCAAGCTGAATAGAATATTTGAAGGGTTCCTATCAGATAGTCAAACTTCTGCAAGTTCGAACCTCATACGGTTGAGACCATAAGTTCAAATTTGCAGAAGTTTGTGCGTTTCACTGGAAATCTCTGTAAGGGGAGGTTTCTGTTTTGTTCAACATGGTGCAATTTCGGAGTTGGTATATTTAAGTAGTGGGGGGTGTGGTGGTGCAGCCCCCCCATCTGGGGGGTGCAGGGGGGCTTGCCCCTTTGCTTACAACAATTTCTTTTTCTTTTCTTTTTTTTTTTTTTTTTTATCCATAGTCGAAGTTTTTTACCTTTGAACAGGATGGTTCGAACATTCCCTGTTCAAAGTTATTAAACTTCGACTATGTGATATAGACCCATATTTGAATATGGGGTATTATCTAGGTTTGTAATAGTGGGCAGACTGACTGCATAGTACCTACCTATGGACCTGCAAATAATATGATGGGTTAATAAATGGGCTTTATTGGCAATAGTAATTAAAGACATTCAAAAACATCTCTAATCTCACAGATAAACACTGGATATCAAAACTAACAATAACTGCTTTAAGACAAGATTCTCAGTGCATATATGATATATAACAATTATAACAATAAAGCAAACTAAATTTATAGATGATCATTACAATGAGTTATTGATATGTAGGATATAGCAATAGGCTATATTTCAAGGATATTGGCCCATTTTCTGTTTTGCTGTTTTGCAAATATCTACATATATTAAAATGTTCATAACTGGTTTCGAGGTTTATTTTATTTTATTTTGCATGAAGGTGTTTCTCATTAAATGTTATTTATAAGTATACATTATCTGAGTGGTAAGTCTATGTTCAAGTTTCCATCTCCCTTTAGGTATTTGTTTACCTATTATTACTTGATTTCTATAAATAAAATAACAAATTATCATGCTAAATATCCAAATTAATGATGGTGATGATTTCATGACAATCAAAGTAGAAAACATCATAGTATACAACATATTCTTCAGCTGTATGTATCTTTTGTATTCATACTGATGACAGATCTTCTGACAGATGGTTAAAAGAAGAATGTAATTTTGTTCTCTTTCTGCTTAGGTTTAAAGGTTCATTTGCTCATATGCTACTGCTAGGTCACTGATCAAATTGATTATTTTGGAGTCCAACTGGGACAAATTCCACTAGTTACTCTTCCTTTCCATATTGAATAGAACCAGTCCAAGGAGTGAATTTGTGGTTATATATCTAGTCATCTATGTTGTGTTTGAAGAGAAAAACAAAAGTAATCCACAATAGGTATTCAACATGTGTCCTGGAGGATAACAGGATGACCATAAAAATACAATATTTAATCCCAGAAGATATCATCTTAACTCTTTGATGAATGAGAGTACTTCAAATCCCTTCCCAGCAGGAGGAATAAATCAACTTGTACAACTTTTTAAAAAATGTTTTGAAAAAATTCACTCAAGTTCATTTAACAGGTTTGTCAATCATGCTAGAATGTGGAGTGGTATAAATGGGCATTGTCAGGTCAAGGTCAGTGGTGTGCACTGATTTACATGCATCCTGTGCTTCAGAGACTTTTATTTATTAAATTTAGTAGACAGTATCTTTTGTTTTACAACCGCCCAAATGGTTTGTGCTACTAGGATCATAAGCTGCCAATGTTTCTTTTTGTGAGTTTTGTAATTGCAAGCTTCATTACTTACAAATAAGGCTATTAAGGTTTATTAGTCTGTAGCTGGCAGGATCAGTTGGGGGTTCCATCACTGTGGAGGGGGATGACCTCAGTCATTATTCACGCCTTCAACACAAAGTCAATTTCAAGGTTGCACATGGATACATTTGCTAATGACTGAGTGAGACTGTGCTTAAGAAGACCACCAGACACATTTTCTGGACACTGAAAAGTAGTGTTCTTGACTCTGGCCAGAGACATTTTTACCTTTTCCGTAGTGATCTCCTGGCTGGGAACAGACTTAAAGGTAAGATGGAACAAGTTTGTGTGGAAGAGAGGATAAAGTCTGAACAAAATTTATTTGCTAATATATTTACTTTGTCCTCAGGGACTAAGTAGATTTCACTGTGATGTGTCAGTTTGGTACAGTATTGGATATATTTACAGTGTTTTTTTAGTGTAATTTAGAATTGCATTATGTTTGTCCATCACATAGCTGGCAATTTTAGATTCATATTTATAGTTGGAGGATTTGAGTTTATTTCTACATTCTTTGCTTAAACTGTTGTTTACTTCTGAGGCATGAAGTATTTCAGATAATTTCTGTGGACAGGGAATGCTCTTTTTTTTTTGTAATATAATTTGTTTATTCTAGTATTCAATCATAGCTATTTAGTCCTAAAGTTAGCATTGTACTTCTTTTGGATAGCTACACATAGCTATATATATAAACTGTTGCAAATGAGAGGTGTTTGCAAGTGGGTCCTCAGGGGATGAGGGTTCCTACATGGCTTCAAGTTAGCAATTAGTTCAAGTAGATTTAGGTTTGAAAGATCTCTGAAGAAAGTAGTGTTTGTAAGCAATTTGTAATTGACCCCCATTCTAAATACTACTGAACGGTATAAAGATCTATCCACAGAAGGGTTTATAGAGCATAACAGAGCTATTATTGTGAGAAGCATATCAAATATTTTTGAGCACCTAGTTGGGTAGTCCACTACCTGATTAAGAGAGTTTACACTGATAAAATCTATAAAGTCTTCTGCATAATTATTCATTGTAATGTAGTTATTTATTCATTTATTTAGTTAGTTTGCTATTTGTTTGCATTTGCCTGGCAACTGAAGTCCCCATTTTCGGCAGAGGTCCAGTGAGAAAAGCTCCAAAACAAAGACAGAAATACATGTTTCTCAATTCAAAGTAAAAAGGTCACCAAACATTATTTACAAAGTGTTTTAAAGCAATCAGTCAGTACAGAGTATCTACAAAACATATCAAATTAAGGAAATGCATGTTTCTAAGATATTAGTAAAATAGAAAATACTATATTATACAACGACACCCCCATTAAATATTCAAAAACGTGCACGCTGATTGGTCAGCATGCACGTTGTAAATCAGAGTTATAGTAATGGAAAAAGGTCCGGTCGCCTGGACTTTTTCCATTACTATAACTCTTTTTTTTTTACAGCGACGGAGAACACAAGATCTCCATTGCTTCACACTGTCTCGCTATGTTAAATGAGTTTAACATAGCGAGACAGCTTTAAAAAACCAATGGATATTTTCTGTTGCTTTTTCTAAATCTGTCTTGCTATGTTAAACTCATTTAACATAGCGAAACAGTTTGCAAAAAGCAACAGACATCTTGCTTTCTCCATTGCTTTTGCCCACATCTCTGATGTACTGCGTAGGCATGCGCATGGGCAGTACATCAGAACTGCCGCAGAATACCAGAAGGAAGGGCAGCAAGGAGGCATTACACAATGCCATTATTTAAGAAAAGTATTTTTTTTTCTTAAATAATGTCACTGTATAATAGCAATAACCCACTTCTGGGTGTGGGTAATGCTGGATTTACCCATGGTTGGCTTTGATTGGCCACTCGGGCTTCGCCCTCGTGACCAAACCACACCAACCATGGGTAAATCCAGCATTACCCACACCCAGGCATGGGTTATTGCTATATTAATACACTTATATGGCATCCATAGTGGACAGAGTTAGGGTTGCATATTTCAAACTAGGTGTGGCATAGTTTCATAGTTTTAGTTGTCACTCAGGTGATATTTTATGGAGGTTTTGAATTGTTGCAGTTTTTATTTAAAGACTGATGTGGTTTGGAATTTTGTTCCTTGCCTTGGAGATGTCAACAGGAATTACAAGACGCTGTAGTAATTATGAGTTCTGAGGAACTTAGGGTTCGAATTTCTTAATGTGTTTACTATCCTAATGTTTCTCCAATTTATGAATGCAATTCATGGATGGATAGTCAAAGCTGAAGCTGTCATAAACAATGTCAGATTTATTTCAGATATTTTGAAATAAGAATTGTGACTGCATCTGTACTGAACAAGTCTGCCTCATGCTTCCTAAGCAACTCTGGTGCTGTGTGTTCATTTCTAGAACAAGAGAAAATTCTATTATTGGCATAGTTCAGTTAAACAGAAAGAGATCTGAAGATACTGTGATATGTTTTAATTAATAAACATAAGCAGATAATTTCAAAATACATGATTGCAGTAAATACTGAAAGAGCTTATTGCCTTATATTGCCGACAGTTTTATGTTAAAAGCAATAGCCTGCATTTAAAAATTACTCTTCCATTTGCTTTGGTAACATGTTTAATGTCAGGAAAACAAAGTGCCAGCAAAGTAGCAGGAAAAAAAAAAAAGAAATGTTGCAAACATTTTCCTTAACTGAAGAATAACTATGGATAAGTGCTTGAATACATTGTTTCAACAATGCACCTCTGATTACAAATTGTAAACAAGACAGTTAATTTAAATCAATTCTGTTATCACTTTAAAATATTAATATCATGCTATGTGATAAACAGTATTCCATCATTTTGATGTAGTCACTCTGAAGATTAGAATTATATATGCTCTTATATTCAGATTCCATAAAAGCAGCTATTTATTATATGGGGTAAGGAACACAAAGACATTTGAAATACCAAATAAATAAACAGATAAAACATATGAGAACGATTTAAACATTAGATGAGGTTGTCATATGACAAAGAAGTTATCTTCAATAAGATCATTAAAGTGTAATTGAGAATAACACAGTAGCTTCAAGCCACATTTCGAACAATATATAAATATCCAGCATGGCAGCTGTTTAGGAAGCTGAAAATGATGAAATGTCAAAGAAGAGAAAAAAAGCTAAGTCATGTTTTTGATATGTGATACTGTAGGGATAATTTCTCTAAGGAGAAAATATACTCCTGGAAAGGAAAAGTCATATTTAGGGCATACTTTTTTGATTCTGTGATGTCTATCACTTCTCTCTTCAAGTTTGCATTTCTTCTTAAATGAGTAAACCAAATTAAGCTTACTTTCAATGTAAACTAACTTACTTGTAAAACAATTATTAATACTGTCTCATATTTCAGAAATGCTTCCCCTGTATTAAATTATATGACTCTTTTTCCTCTAAATTATATTCCACAAAGTACAACACCCTGGACTTCAAATTCAGAGACATGGTAAAATTGTACCTCATTAGTGTATCAAACACTACACTGTTAGACCTGACAGTGCTGATGTTCTCCTTAGCAGACACACAGACACACATTTTCAGACATGTTTAAATGTGCACACATGCACACACACACACACACACACACACACACACACACACACACACACACACACACACAAATAACACACAAGCATACACACACACACACACACACACACACACACACACACACACACACACACACATATACACAGAAACACACTCACACACAAACACACACAAGCATACACACACACACACACACACACACACACACACACACACACACACACACACACACACACACACACACACACACACACAAAATCATACACAAGCATACACACACACATACACAATCACACACAAGCATACACACACACACACACACACACACACATATATGGATTCAACATTCCATCCTGTCTCCCCTCGTGTGACCACACAGGCAGGAAGACACACACATTCATTCAGCCATATTCCCATGCCTTCAGACATGAATCTGAATGCATAGACAGATGGACACACAAGCACACATAACACACACTAGCATGCAAAATAAGCACACACACACGCACACACACACACACACACACACACGCATGCATACACACACACACACACACACACACACACACACACACACACACACACACACACACACACACACACACACACACTTATCTGTACCATGAGTACACCCATAGGATTAAATAAGTGAGTGCTGTTAAAAAACAATGTTCATTTTTTTGTCCTGTTAGGGTAAAAGTTAACTCTGCCTTCTTTTAAATGTTCACCTAAGTTAACCATGAGCATTGGACATGAGAAAGCACATGGCTAAGTAACTTTAGCCACTCCTTTGTCCTGCTGCATTAACATTCACCTTCACTGTGTTAAGGGTCCCACAAAGGGAACACCATAGTGGTTCAGTAGTCTGTGAATCAGAAAGTCTTACCTTTCAGTATATGGTTTTCTGCCTGCATGAGCCTTTTTGAATTCCAGATATATTTTAAAGTTAGGTAGTACCAGAAATTTACAATTTCGAAGATGCTGCAAACATCAAAGTTGACACATATGTTATGATGTAGTCACTTGCCATGCTAAATTGTTGTCAGAAAAGTGACATGCAGATCCATTATTATTATTATTATTATTATTATTATTATTACTACAGTTACAGGTCCTTTTCTTAACTCCCAGAAGCACCATATGCAAATAAGAGAGAGAACTACCATACAGCTGTTAAATATTTTATTGATTTAATTTCTTTATCAGATAAATCCCTCTCAGACTACAGTACATCATGTCCCTACCCAGAGGCATACATGTTTTTTAAAGGTATTATAACAGTAACATTTTAGATCTACATATCTGCACATTGCCTTAAATTCAGTTTGAATATAATGCCATCAGTTACTCTGATAACTTGCCAACAAATTAAGTATCTCACCTACACTTAGATCAATTTCCATTACTGAATTTCTAATGCTTCTTTGTCTTTCAGCAGCACTGCATGAAAATACAAGAGGACTTGTGAACCAATTATTGATCTATTTATATACATTTCTTGCAGAATGAATAATATTGACTGCACCTTGCTCTTAGTAAACAAGTCTCAGAGATAATTTACACCAATCTGAGCTACCTCTGAATCTTGAAGATAGGACCTTAGTTTAACATCCTAGCTAAAGGATTGTGTCTCAAGAGAACATACTTCTATCCTCCATGCTTAATTACTGACATAGTAGTGGAATATGAATTTATCCACCTAGTGTAATGTTAGAACCGCAAAGCTCCTGATCAAGGGAAATGAGCTATCAGCTAAGCTACTGACACTGTCAACATAACCACATAAATAAGCTCAGAATTTTATGGAGCAAAATGTTTGTTCTCATCTGTATAACTACAGTATTCATTTTACAAACAAAATGGTTTCCAGTCACCTTCAATTTATGGCAGAGCTTAGGGTTTTTGAAATGTGTGATATGCTTCAGGAAAGTCTTGGGGAATCAAACGGCAGAATGGTGTACTGGGTGCTGCAAATGTCCACAGTAGAAAGTGCCCAGAGACCACTTTTCTTCTCACTCCATTGAAGTGATGACTTATAAACATGAGTGTAGTAGAAATTTTGTACTGAGTAAATATCTTTTACCTGCAATGCAAAAGCTTGTAAAAATGTTTGTAGAGTCTTTAGCCCAGGAAAGACAATAACTTTGAATGTGTGACCATTTGCTGTTGACTTAGAAGTTGGGAGCTCATATAAAAGCAGTTAAGAAAAAAGATGGCAAGTGAGTTAGAGGTTTAGTGTCTGGTTTAGTCTGAAGAGATGAGGCTAGTCACAAGAGTTTTTAACTGGGTGAAAGCATATGAGGATGGAGGTGACTTGCTCACATCTAAAACTAAAGGCATCCAAAGAAAAACAAATACTTCCCAGTAATATACAATGCTTTGATTAAATCTTTCCCTCATTGGAAAAATAAATGTTTATGTTGAACTGCTCGATAATGCATAGAAAGAGTGTTACTGTGAAAGAGTGCTTAATGCACTTGTGAAAATACGTCAGACCTTGTTACTGCTTTTCTTCAATTTAGAATTTGCTATTTAAAAACTTTGGGATATCTAAGTTAACTAATAGTTTCATAAATACCTGATTTACTTATATACATCATTAGATAGTGCTATGACATCAAGATGCTGTCACTAAAAGTAACATTTATATACATAGTTCCATAGGTTCATAGGTGTGTACTGGCTAATGGCCCTGGAGCCTTTACAAGCCTAGCACATAGGATTACCCTGGCATCGTGCCACCCGACCTTAGTTCCCAGTGCTTCTATTGAGTAGAGCAACTGGAGTGATCTCTGGGGTGAATTTTCTATTTCCATCCACTCATCAAGATTTCTCTTGAAGAGGGCCAGTGAAGTGCTCTGTTTGCATGTATAGGAAGTCTAATCCATAGCATGGGCAGTCTCTGGGTTATGAATCTGTCCCTCCAACATGTTCTTTTGATTGTGGTAATGAGGTTAAGGTCTCTGGAGCATGTGGTGTGGAGGGATTAGGATTTCTTTAGATGTAGCATTTCTGAAAGAGCTGGGTCAGACATGGCTTTGTAAGTCAAGCAGAGATTGCCTCTAAGTAGGTGATATGAGAGAGAGAATAGTTGGAGTTTTTTGAGTCTGTCCATATAGAACAAGTGTTTAAGGCCTAAGATCCTATTTGTGAGTTACTTTTGTGGCCTCTCCACTTGTTGCAGGTATCTAGTGAGGTACATGCCAAATGGGGCATTGCACTTAATGATTGGCCTAATGAGGGAAGAGTAGAGGGAGAGAATGACCTCTTTCTTCCTGGATGCAAAACCCTTAGTAATGAGTTGTGTCACATAGAAGGACTTTTGGACCACAGTGGCAATGTGGTGGTCAAAAGAGAGGTTGCTGTCAACCTGTGTTCCCAGATCTCTTATAACGCCTTCTGTGTTCAGTGGACTACCATCAATGTGGTAATTCATGGGAACCATTTTTTTTTCAAAGGGGATGACAACACATTTTTTGGCATTGAGCTTAAGGCCATCTTTTTGACACCAGTCGCTGGTCTCAGTGAGGCCTTTCTGTAGGATGTCAACATCACTTGGGACATTAATAATAGCTCCCAACTTGCAATCGTCTGCGAAATTTGTTAGCCAGAGTCCCTTCGTGTTGGCCTGGACTTCAGAGAAGTAGATACCAAACAGGAGAGGACCCAGGAAGGAACTCTGTGGAACTCCACTCGTGACTGGTCAGCAGTCTGACTTGGAGTCAGCTACTTTCACACTGTGGGTTCTATCTGTGAACCAGTATGCAACCCACCTAGTGATATATGGGTTGATGTGTAGCTTAGTGAGTTTTTCTATGATTCCTGAGTGGGGAATAGTATGAACCACCTTGCCTTAATCCACAGCTCTGATGACTGACTCAAAGGAGTCAACCAGGTTGAGCAGGCATGATCTACACTTCACAAAACCAAACTGTGTGGGATCCAGAGTTTGAAGATTCCCTATATCCTTATTTATTAGGTCCATGATGATGTGTTCCATAGCTTTGTATATGAGACTCAGCAGGCTAATGGGGCAATAGTTCCTAGGGTCTGTAGTCCCTCCACCTTTGTGGAGAGGGATGACTGTAGCAGTGCACCATTTAGTAAGGACAAAGCCTGAGGTGAGGCTGTGGTTGAACTGGACACACAGGTGAGATGACAGTTCACTTTGTAGTTCATGTAGAACACAGCCAGGGATATTCTCAGGTGCCATAGAAGCTGCATTCTTGGCCTTGGACAGTGCAGTTTTAATCCATGCAGCAGTAATACTGGGTGCCTGGCAGTCTACTGGTATAGTGATTTTTTTCTTTGGGGGGGCGGGTAAAGTTGGCACTGAATCTGTCGGCAATTATATTGGCCATATCTTTTAGCTTGGTATAGGAAGTACCATTGTGCATTAGCTCAGACCAAATCTAAGTATTGCTGTGGAGATTCTTTACATAACTATAAGAAGGCCATGTGGTTGTCTTTACTATCTGCTGCAATTCTATTTTCATAACTAGCTTTAGAGGATTTGATGAAGGATCTCAACTTTTTGTTGAGGCTGATAAGGGAGTTTTTCCAGTCATGGCATTTCACCTTATTCCACATCAGTTTCCTCCTTCTGTTGTAGAGTTTGTTTATGGCAACAGACTACCAGACTGGCTTCTTTTTTTGGAGGAGAGCATCTTGGTAATATTGGGTATGGCGAGATCCATGCATTTGTGAATGTGTTTGTACAGTGCATTGGTATATGAATCAGCAGTCGTGCAACTATTCTCCATTTGCATGGGTGCCATGAAGTTAGCCACCTCTGTGTTCAGGAGCCCAAACTTAGCTTTGGAGAAGTTTTTCATGGTGGTTACCTTTACAGGGGTGGTGGGAGGGATATGGATTTCCATGGTGATTAGTTTGTGTTTAGATCTAACAAGGCAGGAGTTGATTATTGGTGTAGAGCAATGGCCATCCATGCTAGTAATGACCAGGTTAAGGATGTTGCTACCTCTACAGGGGGTAAGAACAAGCTGGTCCAGGGCATTGGAATTAATGAATTCCAGGAAACATTGGGCAAGAGTATTGGTACATAAGTAGTTTTCCCAGTTAATGGAGGGGTAGTTGAAGTCACCCAGTATGAGAGTGTTAGGGTGGACCCTAATCTTCTACAGGGTGCTTAGGAATTTGGAGTGTGAGTCTTGGTGACCTATAGCAAGCTACGACCTGAATCACTGTCTTACCCAATGGTATCTGCACCTGAAGTATCTCTGATGTGTTATGTTGGGTACCAGTCTGGAGGTGTGTGTATCCTTATTGAATATGGAAACATCACCGCCTTTGGAGCTTCGGTCCAGGTTTTGCGGTCAAAAGGTGTGGAATGTGTTATAGCCTGGTAGTGCAGAAGTGCTTTCTGCTGCTTTGAACCAGGTCTCTTTTACAGCACAAGTATTAATGTTCTCCATTATAAGGAGTGCTTCGAGTGAGTGCATTTTGAGATTTAGACTTCTAGCGTTGAGCAGCATGACCCTCAGATTGCATTTGTTTGTAGCTGTTACAGTGCTAATTTGGTCTTTGGAACACTGCCTAAAAAAAGCTCTATAAGGGTGGCAAGAGCCTTGGCCAGTATACGGAAGCCCATGGGTGACAGATGCAGACCATCTCTGGCAAAGCATCAAGGTCTGTCAATCATCTCATCCCAGGCAGACAGATACTGGATCCCCTTAGAATGACACCAGAAACTTAGCCAATTGTTGAAATCAATAATTTTCTACTTGTACTGTGGTATCATTCTGGGTGATGGTAGGATACTGCTCAGGGCTAGGGTCATACATGCCTGGGCCACATAATCTGAGAGCTCCTGCATGTCTCTTTTCATGTAGTCCAGGGAGGTACATCTCAGGTCATTCGCACCCACATGTACAATGACAGAGTTATATTTGTTCCTGTTGTTGAGGGACCTGAGTGCATGCATTATGTGGTGGATCCTGGCACCTGACAGGCAGCTGACTGTTACTTTCTCCTTATTCAAACTAGTGAGTGGGACATCAGTGTGCCTCACTATCGAGTCACCTATGACTAGTGTGTTGGGCATGCTGTTTTGCCTTAGGATGTTTGGTTGAGTGGCACACAGTTTAGGAGAGTTATGTGTCTCATGATCAGTGTTGTGTTGTGGTGGTCGAGTGCATTTCTGCCTTGGAGGCCACTGCTGTTTGGGTAGGTTTTTATTGAGAGCCTCTGTGAAGGTGGGTGCATGGTTTCTGTTTTTAAGTGAAGGCAGTGCTGCTGTGTGTTCTGGAGGGCTATGTGTTGCATGTGGTGTGGTGCAAGTGTTGACCTTCTCCTCTTGACCAGCTATTCTGGTCTTGGCTGGAGAGTGTGTGGCTTCCAATTTGGATATATAAGTACATCTCTTGCAAGTCTGAGTGTTGAGAGGTAAGAGGAGGTTTATCAGTGTAAATGAGGCAGTTGCTACATTGCCTCAGGATGCCCAAGTTCACCAGGTTAATAGGAGAAAATACAGGGAACTGACCTTTAGACATCCCTGGTGGGGTGGGCATTAATAATAAGTACTGGAGTTGTTTCGTGGTAGAATGTTAAGCTAGTAAAAGTGCAGAAGAGGAGAGAACTAGCAGATCTATGGGAAAAAATGAAGAGCAGACTTTGGCACCGCTCAGAAGCTTACAAACAGTCCTGGATACATCAGATCTGTATCTGGACTAGACTAGCTACAGGAAAGGTGGGAAACAAGCCAAACATGGGCTTTTAAACCAGAAAGTTGAATGAGATGGAAAAACTGCCCAAACAGCCAATAAACTACAATTTTCTAGGTCAGAAATGACTCCTCTTGTGGTAGATAGGCTACCTAGTGCTTATTACTCCCACTGATAAGCTAGAAGGCTTCCCTCCAACACAGAAATACAATACATTGTCTTTGGTAGTAGATTAAAAAACACACTCCTTCCACTAGTCACAGGAAAACAGCACATGCATAATAAAGCAAATAACACATGCGTAAAAGAGCATCAAAAGAGTCACACAACTTTCCACAATGTTTCTTCAAGTAACTAGATATTGATTATAATATTAAATAGCTGTGTTTCATGCAATTGCAAGTACCACATGCTTTCACAAAAAAACTATATTACCACTTTTCTAAAATGGTATTTCTTTATTTTATTTTATTTAGATTGTCAACCAGGTTGTTCTATAAAAAATATCAAATTAAGGAACACTCTGAATGCTCCGGTTCTACAAAGTAGCTGTAGTCATTTATTATTTTGAATACAGACCAATCAGGGGATAAATGTGCTGAAATTAACATTACTGAAGTAATTTGGCTTACTGATTCAAATTTGGTACTGGCTTTCAGATGGAAGCAAACAATAATACTTCATTTAGTTTTGTAGCACTAGACATTGTTTTTGTCTGATTGTTACGTAATATTTCTGTAACTGTAACTATTATGGATTGCCACAAAAAATTGAAATGCCAAAAAATAATGTTAGAAACATCTAAGGAGAAAAAGTTAGCTTTTTTCTGTAGGAGAGGAAGACCCCCACCCCAGAATTTATATATATTAGTCCGAAGGCTGCAATATCAAAGATGAGAGAAATCCCCCAATATATGGGAATCATTGCTTGTTTATAATTAGAAATCACACTGACAATGATTTGATGTTGAGAATAGTGACAAATGTTATGTTTGTCAGGGTCTTTTGCTTTGAGCAACTGACACTCTAGGAAATTCACCTCACCCACCTGCAGAAGAGCCCTGCACATACTATGAGTATGTCATTTCATCCTAAAAAAAATTTTACACCGTGGCAAACTGTTTGTACTACTCATTCACACAAGAATAATGAAAAGTACAATGTGAAAATGTGCACTTGTTGAATTCTTCATATATGGTTTTGCTGAACATGATAGCAAAGTTCAAAAAAAAAGTCACATCCTTCTCTTTCAAACATATCTTGACATACGTCTAGCTACAATACATTGAAGTGCAGTCTAGCTTGCAGAATTAATTTCAATAAAACATGTATATTTCTTCAGTATGCAACCTGCCATTATAACAAATGGTGCTCAGTCTATTAAACTGACTTTTTCTTGCATTAAATATTCACTTATTTGCATTTTATTGACTGTGGTTGTCAAACAGGACACTGAAAGTGTCCCTTTGGTGAATAACATTGTTAACAAAATCAATACTTCAACAAAAGCAGTAAGTAGCCACATAAAATGAATGTATGTGAATGTATGTTTGAATATGAAGCTGTCTATATGTCTATATGTCTGTCTGTCTGCTTGTCACACACACACACACATACACACACACACACACACACACACACACACACACACACACACACACACACACACACACACACACACACACACACACACACACACACACACACACACACACACACACGTCTATCATAGGAAAAGCACACTGGTTTGAAAAATTCCTCCTTTCACCTTGCATATTAATACAAAACTTTAGCACTGGGTCTGAGACTAAGAACATGGCATCATACAAAGGGATGCACTGCCTGTCACCTAAAAATAAAAATGCAACTAACCAAAGTACTTTATATAGCTCTGGTATTACCTTTCACCATAACGAGTAAGAACAGGACATGTTCCATCCTTGTAGTGTCTTTTGGAAATTTCTTCAAAAAAAAAAAAAAATATATATATATATATATATATATATATATATATATATATATATATATGAGTGTGCATGTGCATACATCCATGTGTAAAGTGTGAATGTAATATATTTTCACAATCACAAAAAGTAATCATACAGTAACAGGACATGATAAATGTACTTACAGAAAAAAATAAGTTTTGTGGACTTGATATGGTACCTGACTGCATTTTTCAGAAAAAGAAGTAAACTTTTTTGACTATATTAAACAAAATGGTAACATTTTTACCCTTGCATGACCTATATTGACAAAAAATGGGCAATAAATGAAGAAAGTCATTTATTTATTTATTTTTTGAGGTAGTATCTGCTACTCTAACTATGTGGCTTCTACAAGTCAGCTAGTCTGTCCTCAGTCTTACAGCATAACTAGTCTGCATTTGTGCCATTAAATTCATTTACAGTTCCATCACCAAGAATTATGTCAATGTCCTTGATCAGATCCAGATATACTGTATAAACTGCACAGCTGCTAGTTACAGCTTCTATATCTTTTATTTTTATTTCATGTTGCATCACCTGCATTATTCTTACCTTCCCTTCTGTTATAGTTTCAGCAGCATTTTCTCATAGTAATGACCTTATGCATGATATAGGGCATCATTGTTTATACAGTGCATGACTATGAAAGCATGCAGACTAGATCACATAACTCTTCAGTGCTGTTTTTTTATATCAAACCTTAAATTATGCACTACTTTTCTATACTTTTACAGTATATCTGGATGAGATGGTTATTCCCTGCAGGTCCATTAAAGTTACAATCTGCAGCCCTACTTAAGACAAAAAGAGCAATTCCAAACTACTTATGATGTGATGCACAGCCTTGGACAACCTTATATTTACTACATATTTGATTGTACCTAATATAAGACTTAGTGAGAATGGGGTGCTAACATGACAAACAGCACTGCTAGGTTAGCTGCTAACTTAACATCATTTGTGAAAAACATGCTAATCTAAGAAAGGAGATTGTACTACATGGTAGAATTATCTTTTGCTCAAGATATAATGTACACTGCATTATGTAAGAAGATGGAAGGATGTTGCCCCCTGCATGTGACAGGGGCTTTAACCATTGAGAATATAAATTGCAGACAGGATTGTGGGTGATTAGTGCTGCTGTTTTTGAGGAAATGATAATCCTCCTCCTGTACCTGTACTTATGTCCCAGACACATACATAGTTTATGACTGGTCATATTACATAATACAAGCACTGTACCTTCATCCTAAAATGAAATTTGTTTCAAGAATTGGCTGACTTTTGTGCACCAAAATGTCTTTATTATTTATTGTTCCTCTTTATATCAAGTGCATTTTAAATGGTTTGGGCAGCGAGGCTATTCAGCTTGAGTAGTTTTACCTTCTTTACTTCTTAGAAGTTGACCTCATGTTACTTAATGAAGAAGTAAAGCAATGAATTAAAACTTGAGTCATCTCTCTTATGGATCTCTGTTTTAATTATTTAAGATGTTCATGCCTTCATAGATTTTGCTAGGCAGAATCAACCCATAGACCATAATCAGCTTGCAAATACCTGCTGTCACAAAACAACTCCCTCGTCCCTGAAGGCAAAATAAGTCAGGCCTAGAATGACTTTATAGATGCCCATCAAATCATGATGAGTTTTCCTTAGAGCACTGAAGATATCAGCCTGCTTTATATGCAGCAAAACATTTCTCCATAGATGAGTGGCAACAGTCAGCCAATAAATCATTCCCACCAGTGTTTTTTATTTATTTGCGGACAGAAAACCTTTAGTTCAAGTATTTATGACAGCATATGTTTTGTAGAGGTGCAGGAGGTTTAGATATAAATAACCATGCCAGAATTTGTAAGCAATAGAATATGGGGAAAACACTTACAACTTGTCTTAGTAGCTGAGGGTCTTTAGACTGATCTTTTTAGTTAGGATCATCTGGAATCTTTCTAGCCGTGTGATATGTTTGCATAGATACATGCTAAAAATGTTTATGAAGACACTTTTTCCTAGAAGTATTTGGAATTAAAGAGGTTTGGATCCTTAGCAGCACAGAAATTCAGATGTTTAGTTCAAGTATTTATGAAGACGGTTGCTTCGTAAATGTACAGGGGCTAAAAATTGCTTGGGTCCTTAACAGCACAAAATGTTTGGCATAAATCATTAGCCACAGCTTGTAAGTGATATCGTATAGAGATAACATTTACATTTCCTTTAACTTGGATGAGGTATCTTTAGTTATTAGATGGACAAGACAGAAGAATTTACTGTTGCTAAGTGATGGTCAAAGGTAGAGTGTAGTTTATGAAAGTATCTTTACTGTAACCTGCAGATAAGTTTAAGGGCAAAATGCTACACCTCTTTACATTTAGTTATTAGATGGACAAGATAGAAGAATTTACTGTTGCTAAGTGATGAATACAACAAATGTAAAATAAAATAAAGTAATAACATTTAATATAATCCCATCTGTAGTACACCACTGATTTGTTGTAATTTGTCATCAGATTCTGAGAACACGTCAACACCCACTTTACAGTAACTTGCAAACATAGTTAGCCAAACATCTGGGTTAATGGTATGGATATTCAGTAAGTAGATGCCAAGCAGAAATGTTTCCATTTATGAGCTCTGATTAATACCACTGTCATATTTTGCTTTCTGAGGTGATATCTGCTACTTAAATCATGTTAGTTCTATTGTTCAACCAGTGTGTTATCAATATTACAACAAAAGCATAATATTATTTGTGCCATTAAGTTTATTTTTACAGTTCTGTCATTGGGAATTGTGTCAAAGTGCTTGGTCAGATCCAGATACACTGTATTAACTGCATGGCTGCTAGTTACAGCTTTAGTACTTTCTTGAAGAAGCATTCTAAATTAAGTAGACATGATCTGCCTTTGACAAAATTAAATTGTCTTGGATCTACAAGTAACTTTTTAGATTAAATGTTATAAAATCAAATATACTACATTCCACTGCTTTGTAAATTACATTTTGTTAGGCTGATGGTACTATAGTTTCTAGGATCTGAGTTGGGGTTCTTTTTATGAAGGGGCAGAATGATAACCATTTTCCATACCTCAGGAACATATTCTGTGCTTAAGCATAATTAAAAAATACATTTAAAAGTTTTCAGAGAAATTTAGTTTGGCATTATTGATTAATCAACAGACGTTGTTGGGGCCCATAGAGATGGTATTTTTAGCTTTAGAGGGTACAGTTTGGACATGATACATAACAATGTTGATAGCACTATGAGAATTGTGAATTTGCTGAACTTTAATTACTGTTTCAGGTATGAAGTTGGTACTAAGTAAGTTTGCAAATATATTAGCAACATCCTTAATTCAGAGTGGGTAATACCATAAAAACTAATTTGGAGCATTGTTTATACCTGGCTTTGGATTGTTTGTGTCTTTCGGCTTTTCCCGGTTAGGGGTTGCCACAGCGGAACTCCGGTCCGCTTATGATTGGTAGTGGATTTTTATGTACTGGGTTACCAGCTCTGACGCACAACCTTCAACGAAGGCATGCCCCATTCATGTATGCCTCCACACAGAAGACACTTTAGCTGAGAATCAAATGGGACAACATCTAGCTATGAGGTGACAATGCTACCGCAGCACCACCACCGCAGTTTATATCCCTGGCTTTGGATAATAATTGTAATTTGTATTCTGATTTGATCTGTTTTATTGTAGGCCTTAAATAGCATTCTTTTTCATAATAGATCTTATTAAAACAGCCATTCTACCTAACTGATTAATCTTTTATGTTCCCCAAATACAGCCGGCTCTAATTGGGACTTCTTAATTTATGCTGCTGGACAGAAGAGAGTAAAACTCATTGACATAATTAACAGGACAAATTGTTGGGAGCTGGAAATGTTGTAGATGAATTTTTAGAGCTCATCGTGGAATTATAATAGGTGTGCTTTTAAGATTTCTTGTATTCAGAGGTCTTTGTTATGGTGAGCTTCGATGCCTTAAAGTAGAAGATTACTGATTTGTAATTGAATTTGACCACAGATGAATATACTATTGCAGTAATGGAAGTAGCTGTAATGCTAATGAGGATGAAGTCAAGAAGACATTGACTCCTAATGGCTCAATTTGATATATATACAGAGGAGTTAGCATTTATGATGTCTACGAATATTTGGCTGTATCCAACATTGGTGGCAAAGATACTCTAATTATTTGACTGATAGCTGAAATCAGCCATCAACACTGTATTTTTATTTATGAATAGCTCAATAAGAATATTTAAAAATGTATTGTGGTTCTCTGGGAACATGGAAGACAATATAGTGAGTCAGGCATTTACAGCACAGGATGAACAGTAAGATCTGGTAGCGACCAGCTTCCTCTCAACTCGAGTTTGATTCCCTTGACCTTCATTTGCCTACTGTGTGACTCTGAGTAAGTGATCTAACCATACACTGCACTGGGGCAATTAGTACTTTGGGCTAGGTTCCTTGGTGTTTTTTTGACCCTCATGCCTAGTAAATAAGAACCTATCTATATCAAGCTATGAACTGGTGATTTGTACTGTATTGGGTGATAGTTCAGTAGATTCTGTTTATGAGTTCTGGGGAAACCTGCATGAGTGTCTAACAAATATTGATAATCTGTTGCAGTTTTCAGCTTGTCTGAATGCATGTTAGGTACTGACACCTAGTGAATGTGAGTTACGTCTTTACAATGAAATCAAGTCTCTTTCACAAACACTGTTATGGCATTTGACAAACTAGAGATAGTCTGGATTGGAATTTACTGCAAACCTTTTACTTATGTTGGAATTTCCAGAAGGTAGATTTTATCTAAAAAGAGACATTATGGAGAATCAAGAGCATTGGACATAGTGCAGAATCTATGGAACAAAAGCTGCTGACCTTCCTTGGTGAAGTCAGTCAGCTGATCCCAAGCAGGTTGGGCTATCAACCATCTGCAAGTTATTTTATCCAAAGTTGACATGTACTGCATCCACTTAGATTGACACCAGTAATCTAATAAATCGTTAAAGCCAACTATCTTCTCTTTGTATCTTGGTATCTGTGAATGCTGTCTAGTATCTCACCAGACTGCCACTAATAATGTGACGTCCCCCACTTAAAACCTGGGTCAGTAATTAAGGAGCCTCAATCCCCACCATTGACTCCAGTGTGGAAGCATCACGGAAAACATCAGAGCACAGAGCACACAAGAGTAAAATTCCACAATTTCCTTTGAGAGTACAACAGGAACATGCTCTATTTTCCTGGGACTGGACTATATACCACCGTCCACCCAAAATGTAATCCCTTATCATAAATTTCAGAACAATCCATTCCAGTTTAAGACCTCTGACTGACTCACTCTCAAAATAGATTCAAATCTCACACACTTATCGGAAGCCTGACATGGATTTCCAGCTGTGCCCCCTCCCCAGTACAAATGGAACATGTTGCCACCAGAGTCAGACAGGTCTACACACCATTCAAAGGGTGATCAGTTATTATCTATAATGTCTCACTGCACATCCTTCTTAGTTCAGTGTCTCGGGTAATCCACATTTATATGAGACACCAGAAGGTCATAGTCACAGATGTCCTATTTCTGGTACTATAGGCCCCTACTGATGTAACAAACCAAAGCAAAAAAAAAAACAGCTATAAACCAGTCTGTGTCCTGTCTAGTGAGTGTAAAGTCAGTGTCCCTGATGAATGCATCACCGATTACTAACACATTTTTACTCGAATATGCAGACTGAATGGGACAGAA